>NW_020933238.1:400-6355 GCF_003984885.1 Neopelma chrysocephalum | reverse complement strand
TATTTATTTTAATTTATTTATTTTATTTTATTCTATTTATTTTATTTTTATTTTATTTATTTTATTTTATTTTATTTATTTTACTTTATTTTACTTATTTTACTTTATTTTATTTATTTTAATTTATTTTATTTATTTTAATTTATTTATTTTATTTTATTCTATTTATTTTATTTTTATTTTATTTATTTTACTTTATTTTATTTATTTTACTTTATTTTATTTATTTTTTATTTATTTTATTTGTTTTAATTTATTTATTTTATTTTATTCTATTTATTTTATTTTACTTTATTTTATTTTCATTTCACCTCTCACCCCTCTGCCATCACTGTGGACCTGTGACAACCCATCAAGATGAAGAACAGACTTCCCACAACTTTTTCAACCACAAGCTTTTCCCTTGGATTCCTCATCCATGGAAGTGCTCAAGGTTGAGTTGGACAGGGCTCGGAGCAACCTGGGCTAGTGGAAGGTGTCCCTGACCTTGATGAATTGGATGAGCTTTAAGGTCACTTCCAACCCAACCCATTCCATGGATCCATGGCTCCCACAGACAATGGACTTGCACCTCATAAAACAGCCCTCCCAAGGAAGGTGACACTCCAAACCTACAGGAAAAGCAGAAGGATTGACACCTAGTTGAACAATTCCTTGGAAGATGAACCCTGTCGAGCAGGCTCAGGGAGCAGATAGAGCAGAAATAGGAAAATAGGCACTTAGGATGCAGAAAATGTCATTTCATAGTAGAAGAAGTTTAATCTCAGCGGTGAAAGAAAGTTAATCTCAGTGAGGGGATGAGTGTGTGGGGCACGGACTGTCCTGTGGCAAAACAATTCCATGAAGTTTGTGCACTTGAGGACACAAAACTCGTCTCCAGAACGTGTTCACAATCTGAACGGGTCTGAAAAGAGACACCTGGAGAAGAACCCCTTTCTCCTTCCCAGGAGAACCTCAGAACACACTTTGGAAAGCCACTGTGGGCACGTTTTGTGGCTCAGTCACAGAATTCCAGAATGGATTGGGTTGGGAGGGATCTTAAAGATCACCCAGTCCCACCCCTGCCATGGGCAGGGACACCTTCCACTAGCCCAGGTTGCTCCAAGTTCTGTCCAAGCCTTCCAGGGATCCAGGGGCAGCCACAGCTTCTCTGGGCAACCCCTGCCTGTGCCAAATGGCACTAAAACATCTGGACATTATTTGGGTGTAATGTTCTCCGTGCAAGCCCAGAAAGCAGCTTCTAAATTGTTTTCCTTTCTTCTTGTCCTGCCATTCCTCTGTCTTACCTGACTGAAAGAAAGAGAACACCCCTGACACTTCAGCTTCCCTCCCTTTAAATAAAACCCCTGAGAATTAGACCCTTTCCTCTTCTCACCTTGTTACTTTGTGCTCAGAGCTCCTTGTAGGGCCTTTTTTTCCCTTCTGGGATATCCTGGTAATTGCCACAAACTTCTCCCGACAACAACGTGCCAAATTCACGGCACATTTTGGTGGAAAAAGCAGCACAGTAAAACCCAGGACGTTGTTCCTGCATGGAACTAAGCTCAGGAAAGACAAGTGAGAGCCCTGAGCAGGCAAATCTCCTGCTGGCTGGGAGGGCTGTGGTCGGGGAAGCGTTTCTATCCATTAAGTTTTGCAATCAGCCCCACGTAAAAACACCCCCCCACAAGCTTGTGGTCAGTGGTTGTGTGCAGACTCTGTCATTTGGCTGAGCTGACCACACATTCCCATTGATCAATCCCAAATTGGATTATTGTTGGGTTTAAAAGCGCCTCAACAGCAGAAAGTGGCGGGGGAGGCCGGCGGAGCAGAGATGGATCGGGGAATAACCGGGCCAAGTGACAGGATCTCAGACTGAATTGATCACTGTCAGCGAGTTAGTGGTCAGCTGTCTGACCTTCGGGGCCCAAAGCAAACATCAGAATAATGTTTAGACAAACACATTTGATTTTTGAGGTAATGGGTATGTCAACCAAATGACAAACCTTGGAAAGGTCAAAGGGAAAAGCCATTTTTCAGGCTTTTCTCGGGCATTAATCGTCCGTGCGGGGACGGACGGGGAGAACTTCACTCCCTGTGAACGGGGCACCAAGGGGATCAATGCCACCACACCCAGCCTGGCACAGGCACCTGCCACTCCCAGCTGCATTTTGGTGCCCAAACAGCCTCCAGCCCCACCTCATCTCTGCTTTTTGCTGGAATGGGTTTTCCAGAGGAGCCGTGGCTTGGGTGAAAACTGTTTTACAGAGCGACTTTAAAAACAGGGCTCTGGAATGTTCTAACCTGCAGAGCAAAGAAGAGATGTTGAAAAGGGTCAGGGAAGTCACAAGAAGCACAGTTAAATATTTGAGGAATATAAACTTCCCTGGAAAGGAGCTGTTCAGCTCCATATTGACATTTACTGGGGGGGAAAACTTCTTGCTATGGATATTCACAACTTGTTGTCCTGATCCCCTTGTTCTTCCCTGTGAGGGTGGTGAGAGGCTGGGATAGAATTCCCAGAGAAGCTGTGGCTGCCCCTGGATCCCTGGAAGTGTCCAAGGCCAGGTTGGACGGGGCTTGGAGCAACTTGGGCTAGTGGGAGGTGTCCCTGCCCATGGCAGGGGGCTGTAAATGAATGATCTTTAAGATCCCTCCCAACCCAAACCATTCTGGGATTCTAAATATTCTAAATATCCCAATATTTATCTCTCAAAAATTACCCCATTCTTTTAGTTTTTCAACTAGATTTAATGAGCAAATGACTTCCAAAAAAAGTGAATGCAGACCCTCCATACTCCTTGTGCATCCTAAATGCTGTAAATAGACAAGAAATATCTAAATCCCTGGGATAATGGCAGAAATTTAATGCAGGGAGACACCCTAAAGGTCAAAATATGAGTGTGGGACTCCCCTTGACTACACAACAGCCACAAGGTCTGTGACTGCAAGCCTAGAGTTTCTTCATGACTTCTGGCAGGATCCATAAAATTTCCTGATTCATTGCCTGTGGTGTGGTGATATTGGAATTAAAGGGATTTGAGGTTTCCCATCAGCTTATAGTGGGAATTATTGTCCTTGTGCTGCATGAACATTCCCAAAAGTTAAATATTGAGGTGTAAAGAAGGAGGGTTTGAAACCTGGCCTTGCCAAAGTGAGGCACAGGAGACTGGGAATATCAGGGAATGATTTTCCTGTGGGGGATTGAGGGCTGGCACAGGAGGCAGAGGGAAGCTGGGGAGCCTCCATCTGCGAATCTGATTGGAGGTGGCCCTGCTTGAGCAGTGGGGTTGGACCAGGTGACCTCCAGAGGTCTCTTCCAACAACATCAGCCTTTCATTCCTTATCTGGAATTTCTGTGAGCTCCACTCCGAGGTGGAAAAGCTCCCAAACCTTCTACCAATTCAATGGCAGGGTTTTAACAGGGATCAAAGCCTGGTCTCTGCAGGAGGATTGTCATGGAAACACAGGGTTGTCATGGAAACAACTGACTCCACCCTGGCCAACAGAACCATTTCCATCACCACATGTTGGCCATCAGCAGGCAAATCTCACCATCATCACCCCAAAAACCTCTGGATCTGGAATTCCCGGCAACAATCCGCTGTTGTTTGAGCTCCAACCGGCACTGGGACTTTCCAGGCCAGGATTTGACTGATCCTTGTCCCTCCCAGCAGCCTTGGGAAAGGTCCTTGCAGATACATCAATTATCCCCACTTGTGTGGAGCTGCTGCTGTGTAGCAAAGCACAGTGTAAAATGAGGAAAAATATTGATTTCGAGAAAGTTAATATTATTAAAAGGCAGTTGTATTAATCTCCTCCCTTGAATTTTAGCTGGGGGTTTTCCTCTTGGAAAATCAATGAAACTAATAGTCTTGTTAGAGCAGCACCACTTGTTAGACTATTTTTTTCACTGCAACCCTTTTAAGTTCTGTTAAGAGCAGAAGAGCTGAAAGGCTGTAAACTTATTGACTGGGACTTGGAGGACTTGGGTGGCTGAAGGCTTTATGTTCATCATCTTTTTGTCACTTTATGTGGCAGAGAAAAATGTCAGTGAAACAGGATTTGAACTGGGTCTGGTTTCTGTTTGCACCACCAAAAAACACCACCTGGTATTCGAGGCAAAAATCTCATCATCCCAATTTGCTTCAGTGATGGTAAATCAGATTTGGGGAAGAACTTGAGCGTCCCTCAAAAATATTCAAATTTACACAAATAAACTTCTGGGATAACACTGGAATAACTGACAAACAGATGTTTAATATTTCTCTTTATAAATTCAGTTTTCTGTCTTGAAAATGGCTCGGATTTTAGC
The DNA here is from genome assembly GCF_003984885.1 of Neopelma chrysocephalum. Taxonomy (NCBI): domain Eukaryota; kingdom Metazoa; phylum Chordata; class Aves; order Passeriformes; family Pipridae; genus Neopelma; species Neopelma chrysocephalum. The sequence continues at coordinate 2,061 of NW_020933238.1, read as the reverse complement.
CCCATAATTCTTGTTGGGCATAAAGGAACAGCTCATTTCACCTTCTCACCACTGAATCCCTGACAGGATCCAATGCCAAACTGGCAAGGCCAAAGCCAGGCACGGTTTCAGCTGGAAATCAAAATTCCAATAAGCCAAAAAAACCCCCCAGTTTCCTCAGGAGAAGCTCATCATGACGAAGTCATCCTTGTTTTTATATTTTGAGGGGGTTTTCCCTTGGAGCTGATGGAAAAATACACCACAATCAGCTCTGAAACCCCCCAAAATAAGCCAAAATTTTGGGAGCTGCCACATCTTCAGCCTCACACCCTCTGTTTTAAAGGAGCCTCTTGGAAAAACCCTTTTCTTCCACCAGGAGGGTTATTTTGAGGATGAATTCTTTGTTTGCCTCATTTTTTTTTTATGGATCTCAGTATGTTTTTCAGGGGGTTTTACCTCACAATGGGGGAAAAAAAGGGATGTGACAACACCCAGATCCCCACGTGAGCCAAGATTCCCACCCTGGGCCAGTAAAATTCCTGTTACTAAAACGTGATAAATTCCCCTAGGGTTGTTTTTTTTATTTTTAATTTTTTTTTTTATTATTTTTTAATTTTTTTAACCGATTTCTACATTTCCCTGTAAAATATTTGAGGAAACTGAAGAATTTTGCACAACCTTTGGCCACCTTTTTTTTTGTTCCCTCTGCCTGATCCCTCTAAATCTGTCAGTGCAATTATCTGCCATCAGCTCCACGCCATCAACAGGAGATAAATGTGACAAGAGGAACACCACAAGGACATGATTTGGAGCCAGATGAGGCCTGACAGCAGCTTATCTGCCCTGCTCTTGAAAACCAAAGGTGGTATTGGTATAAACACCAAATTCTGGGTTAGGAACTGGCTGGAGGGCCCAGACATAGGTGGGAATGGAGCTACTTCCAGTTGGGATCTGGTCACCAGTGGTGTCCCCAGGGATCAGGGCTGGGCCCAGTTCTGTTTAATATCTTTATTGATGATTTAGATGAGGGGATTGAGTCCATCATTAGCAAAATTTGCAGATGACACCACACTGGGAGGGAGTGTTGATCTGCTGGAAGGCAGGAGGGCTCTGCAGAGGGACCTGGACAGGCTGGATCCATGGGCTGATTCCAAGGGGATGAGGTTCAACCAGACCAAGAGCCGGGTCCTGCACTTTGGCCACAACAACCCCCGGCAGCTCCAGGCTGGGACAGAGTGGCTGGAGAGCAGCCAGGCAGGAAGGGAGCTGGGAGTGTGGATGGACAGGAAGCTGAACAGGAGCCAGAGTGTGCCCAGGTGGCCAAGAAGGCCAATGGATCCTGGCCTGGCTCAGGAACAGTGTGGCAGCAGGAGCAGGGAAGTGATTCTACCCCTGGACTCAGCGCTGGTGAGGCCACCCCTGGAGTGCTGTGTCCAGTTCTGGGCCCTCAGCTCAGGAAGGACATGGAGGTCCTGGAGCAGATCCAGAGGAGAGCAACGAGGCTGGGGAAGGGACTGGAGCACAAGTGCTGTGAGGAGAGGCTGAGGGAGCTGGGGCTGTTCAGCCTGGAGAAGAGGAGGCTCAGGGGGGACCTCCTCACTCTCTGCAACTCCCTGACAGGAGGGGGGAGCCGGGTGGGATAAGGCTCTTCTCCCAGGAAGCAGCAGTAGGACAAGAGGGCT
>NW_020933238.1:0-300 GCF_003984885.1 Neopelma chrysocephalum | reverse complement strand
GGGGGGGGTCGGGCTCTTCTCCCAGGAAGCAGCAGTAGGACAAGAGGGCTCGGGGTCTCCAGCTGTGCCAGGGGAAGTTTAGGTTGGATATTAGGAAGGAATTCTTTCCAGAGAGAGTGCTCAGCCATTGGAATGGGCTGCCCAGGGAAGTGGTGGATTCACCATCCCTGGAGGTGTTTAAGGACAGACTGGATGTGGCATCAGTGCCATGGGCTGGGAACCACGGCGGGGTTGGATCAAGGGTTGGACTTGATGATCTCAGAGGTCTTTTCCAGCCTGGTTGATTCTGTGATTCTATGA
>NW_020933237.1:0-880 GCF_003984885.1 Neopelma chrysocephalum | reverse complement strand
CAGGAATTGGGAAGAGGAGCAGGAAAAGGGTTTGAAGAGGAAAAAAGAGAGGAAGAAGGATAAATTTGGGGATGGGATGGAGGGAATTGAGGAGGAGGAAGAGGAGGGTGATGGGGGCAGGAATTGGGAAGGGGAACAGGGAAGAGCCAAAAGAGGGAAAAGCGACAGATTTCAGGGACAGGGGGATGGGAGAGAAAACCGGGAGACGGGAAAAGCGAAGAAACACAAGAAGGGGAAAGTTGAGGGAGCGGAAAAGGTGGGGAAGAAGGGAATAAAGAAGGAAAAAGTGTTGGAAGAGGAAAAGGAGCAAGAGGTGGAAAAGATGGAGGAGGAGGAAGGAGCGGGAGGGGAAATGGAGGGAAAAGATGAGGTGGGAAAGGGAAGTGGGGATGGAAAAGGAATAAAGGAGAAGGAAAGAGAGGAAGGAGCAGGAGGTGAAATGGGGGGAAAAAGTGAGGTGGGAAAGGGAAGTGGGGATGGAAAAGGAATAAAGGAGGAGGAAAGGTTGGGAGAGACCCAGAGCACAGGGATGGAGCAGGAAAAGGAGGAGGAGGAAGGGAAGGGAGATGGGCCAGGGAAAGAGAAAAAGAGGAAAAGCAAGAAGAAAAAGCCGGAAGGGGAAGAGCAAGAGAAGGAGGAGAAGAAGAGCGAAGAGGAAGAGACTCCAGGGAAAAGCAGGAAAAGGAAATCCAAGGAAGGAGGAGGAGAAAAGAACAACAAAAAGGCGCGGAAAGAGGAGGAAAAAGAGGCGGAAAACAAGTGGAAATGGTAAATATTCCATGTCCTTTTGGCCCCCCGGGAGGGTCCGACCTCCCGAATGCTTTGGGGGGGGGTTTGGGTTGAGTTCTTTGGGTAAAAGTGTGGAAATGGAATTTTTGAG
>NW_020933236.1:0-773 GCF_003984885.1 Neopelma chrysocephalum | reverse complement strand
TTGAAGAGGAAAAAAGGGAGGAAGAAGGATAAATTTGGGGATGGGATGGAGGGAATTGAGGAGGAGGAAGAGGAGGGTGATGGGGGCAGGAATTGGGAAGGGGAACAGGAAAGAGCCAAAAGAGGGAAAAGCGACAGATTTCAGGGACAGGGGGATGGGAGAGAAAACCGGGAGACGGGAAAAGCGAAGAAACACAAGAAGGGGAAAGTTGAGGGAGCGGAAAAGGTGGGGAAAAAGGGAATAAAGAAGGAAAAAGTGTTAGAAGAGGGAAAGGAGCGAGAGGTGGAAAAGATGGAGGAGGAGAAAGGAGAGGAAGGAGCGGGAGGTGAAATGGAGGGAAAAGATGAGGCGGGAAAGGGAAGTGGGGATGGAAAAGGAGTAAAGGAGGAGGAAGGGTTGGGAGAGACCCAGAGCACAGGGATGGAGCAGGAAAAGGAGGAGGAGGAAGGGAAGGGAGATGGGCCAGGGAAAGGGAAAAAGAGGAAAAGCAAGAAGAAAAAGCTGGAAGGGGAAGAGCAAGAGAAGGAGGAGGAGAAGAACGAAGAGGAAGAGACTCCAGGGAAAAGCAGGAAAAGGAAATCCAAGGAAGGAGGAGGAGAAAAGAACAACAAAAAGGCGCGGAAAGAGGAGGAAAAAGAGGCGGAAAACAAGTGGAAATGGTAAATATTCCATGTCCTTTTGGCCCCCCGGGAGGGTCCGACCTCCCGAATGCTTTGGGGGGGGGGTTTTGGGTTGAGTTCTTTGGGTAAAAGTGTGGAAATGGAATTTTTGAG
>NW_020933235.1:0-1307 GCF_003984885.1 Neopelma chrysocephalum | reverse complement strand
GGTTTTCACTCACACCAAGCTCTCCCTGCAATGCTCAGCCTTAAAAGAGCAGAAATGGGCCCAATATTTCTGTTTTTAGCAGAGGGTGTCACCTCAGCAGCTCATGGGAGCACCTGGGCCAGGGGAAGGTGTCCAGGGGGTTGGAACTGGATGGACTTTAAGGTCCCTTCCAACCCAAATTAGTCCATGACTCTGAGCTGGTGCCACTTCCACTGTGAGGAACCTTCCTGGTGTGACCATTCCCAAGACTCTCTGGCTGAGGACTGAAGGTCTTCCCAGTGCCACTCCCAGCTGGAGCAGCTTCCCGAGCAGTCCCATCCCAGGATTCCCATGGCAGAGTCTCAGCTCTCCCATAAAGCCATTTATGACCCGTTTGTGACACAGACCCAGCTCTGAGGGGCCCCAACAAAGTTCCCCCAAGCTTTTATCCCCTCACAGGCCAAGCAACCAAAGTCTCCCTCTTGCCCCTGAATCTTCAGTGTCCCTCCCCTGGCCAGTGCCACCTTTGTGCCCTTCTCATGCCCAGGGTGCCAGTTCACAGCCTCCTGTTCCAGGTTCCAGCCCCCAGAGTTCAACCTGCAGCTCCCAAACTGAGCCCCCTGAGCACCAAAGGTGTTCCTGAAGATCCAAAGGTGTTCCTGAAGATCCAAATGTGTTCCTGAAGATCCAAACATGCTCCTGAAGATCCAAACCCATCCCTGAACACCCAGTTCCAAGAGGAAGTGAGGAGAACACACCAAGGAGATGTTGGGAAAATGATTCCAAAGAAACTGGTGCCCGGGAAGATCCACCTGAACCTGTGGAAGAACTTCCCTGGGCAGGGACCAAGCACTGAACAGGCTGCCCAGGGAGGGGGGGAGAATATTCCAGAATCACCTGGACACAACCCTGGGCCACGTGGAGGGACCAGATGACCCCCTGTGACTCTGGGACCCCTTGGCTTGGAGCCCAACACCCCCTGAGTCCATAAAAAACCCCACGGCCCCGAACTGTAGGAAGCACAAAATTGTCCTAAATCTGTGTTTGCTTCCTGCTCCTCCTTCCAAACAAGGGTTGGAGGAGAACCTGAAGATGGAACCAAACAGGAGAAGCCACCAACCTCCCAAAAACCGGTCAGAAAACACACCCTGGAGCTGATGGCTGGGGTGGATTTTACACCCTGAAGTGTATTTTACTCCCTGGAGCTGATGCCTGGGGTGGATTTTAGACCCTGGAGTGGATTTTACCCCCTGGAATGGTGATTAGTGTGTATTTTACCCCCTGGAATGGTGATCAGTGTGTATTTTCCCCCCTGGAATGGTCATCAG
>NW_020933234.1:0-1388 GCF_003984885.1 Neopelma chrysocephalum | reverse complement strand
GGTTTTCACTCACACCAAGCTCTCCCTGCAATGCTCAGCCTTAAAAGGGCAGAAATGGGCCCAATATTTCTGTTTTTAGCAGAGGGTGTCACCTCAGCAGCTCATGGGAGCACCTGGGCCAGGGGAAGGTGTCCAGGGGGTTGGAACTGGATGGACTTTAAGGTCCCTTCCAACCCAAATTAGTCCATGACTCTGAGCTGGTGCCACTTCCACTGGTAGGAACCTTCCTGGTGTGACCATTCCCAAGACTCTCTGGCTGAGGACTGAAGGTCTTCCCAGTACCACTCTCAGCTGGAGCAGCTTCCCGAGCAGTCCCATCCCAGGATTCCCGTGGCAGAGTCTCAGCTCTCCCATAAAGCCATTTATGACCCGTTTGTGACACAGACCCAGCTCTGAGGGGCCCCAACAAAGTTCCCCCGAGCTTTTATCCCCTCACAGGCCAAGCAACCAAAGTCTCCCTCTTGCCCCTGAATCTTCAGTGTCCCTCCCCTGGCCAGTGCCACCTTTGTGCCCTTCTCATGCCCAGGGTGCCAGTTCACAGCCTCCTGTTCCAGCTTCCAGCCCCCCAGAGCTCAACCTGCAGCTCCCAAACTGAGCCCCCTGAGCACCAAAGGTGTTCCTGAAGATCCAAAGGTGTTCCTGAAGATCCAAATGTGTTCCTGAAGATCCAAACATGCTCCTGAAGGTCCAAACCCATCCCTGAACACCCAGTTCCAAGAGGAAGTGAGGAGAACACACCAAGGAGATGTTGGGAAAATGATTCCAAAGAAACTGGTGCCCGGGAAGATCCACCTGAACCTGTGGAAGAACTTCCCTGGGCAGGGACCAAGCACTGAACAGGCTGCCCAGGGAGGGGGGGAGAATATTCCAGAACCACCTGGACACAGCCCTGGGCCATGTGGAGGGACCAGATGACCCCCTGTGACTCTGGGACCCCTTGGCTTGGAGCCCAACACCCCCTGAGTCCATAAAAAACCCCACGGCCCCAAACTGTAGGAAGCACAAAATTGTTCTAAATCTGTGTTTGCTTCCTGCTCCTCCTTCCAAACAAGGGTTGGAGGAGAACCTGAAGATGGAACCAAACAGGAGAAGCCACCAACCTCCCAAAAACCAGTCAGAAAACACACCCTGGAGCTGATGGCTGGGGTGGATTTTACACCCTGGAGTGGATTTTACCCCCTGGAATGGTGATTAGTGTGTATTTTAGCCACTGGAGCTGATGCCTGGGGTGGATTTTACCCCCTGGAATGGTGATTAGTGTGTATTTTACCCCCTGGAGTGTATTTTACCCCCTGGAGCTGATAATTAGTGTGGATTTTCCCCCCTGGAATGGTGATTAGTGTGTATTTTACCCCCTGGAGCTGGTAATTAGTGTGTATTTTACCCCC
>NW_020933233.1:0-482 GCF_003984885.1 Neopelma chrysocephalum | reverse complement strand
GTGTATTTTACCCCCTGGAGCTGGTAATTAGTGTGTATTTTACCCCCCTAAAAATGATGATTAGTGTGTATTTTATCCCCTGGAGTGTATTTTCCCCCTTGGAATGGTGATTAGTGTGTATTTTATCCCCTGGAGTGTATTTACCCCCTGGAATGGTGATCAGTGTGGATTTTCCCCCCTGGAGCCAATGCCTGGTGAGTATTTTCCAGCTTTACCTGAACAATCAGAATTTCCTGGCACTGAGGGACAGGCCTGGCTTCCCCAGCACAGCCCTACTTCCACCAGGGACAATAGGCCGGGATTTAAATGCTAATTAGGAAGAAAAAATCAAGACAGAGTCATTTTAGGCAGGTTTCGATGGGATATTGGGAAGGAATTCCTCCCTGGGAAGGTGGGACACACACACAAAAATCCCTGGGAACATCCCAAAGGAGTAGTTCCAATGTGGGAAGGCCTTGGTTTTATTGTGGGTAAAGATCAGC
>NW_020933232.1:0-482 GCF_003984885.1 Neopelma chrysocephalum | reverse complement strand
AGGAGAGCTGGAGAGGGACTGGGGACAAGGGATGGAGGGACAGGACAAGGGGGAATGGAAAAAATGGAGATTTAGATGGGATATTGGGAAGGAATTGTTGGCTGTGAGGGTGTTGAGGGGCTGGGCTGGAATTCCCAGAGAAGCTGTGGCTGCCCCTGGATCCCTGGAAGTGTCCAAGGCCAGGTTGGAGCAACCTGGGCTAGTGGGAGGTGTCCCTGCCCATACAGGGGGTGGAATGAAATGAGCTTTAAGGTCCCTTCCAACCCAAACCATTCCATAGTTAAAATTATTTCCCAGGATCTCGGGAGGTTTTGGGTCCCACCAGAGCTCAGGGCATTAAGCCGAGCTCAGAAAGGCTGGAGAGAGGCAGGATTTAGGGAGGGGACCCCTGTGCCAGAGCATTCCATCATCTTCCATTCCCAGGAGAGAATTCAGTCACCTTCCCACGGCCAAAGGAAAACCTGGAATGATCAAATGCATTT
>NW_020933231.1:0-444 GCF_003984885.1 Neopelma chrysocephalum | reverse complement strand
ACACAGGGAATGGCTTCACATGGCAAAATGGAGATTTAGATGGGATACAGGGAAGGAATTCTCGGCTGTGAGGGTGGAAAGGGCTGGGCTGGAATTCCCAGAGAAGCTGTGGCTGCCCCTGGATCCCTGGAAGTGTCCAAGGCCAGGTTGGAGCAACCTGGGCTAGTGGAAGGTGTCCCTGCCCATGGCAGGGGTGGCACTGGATGGGATTTAACGTCCCTTCCAACCCAAACCATTCCACAGCAGAATTATTTCCCAGGATCTCGGGAGATTTTTGGGCCCACCAGAGCTCAGGGCATTAAGCCGAGCTCAGAAAGGCTGGAGAGAGGCAGGATTTAGGGAGGGGACCCCTGTGCCAGAGCATTCCATCATCTTCCATTCCCAGGAGAGAATTCACTCACCTTCCCACGGCCAAAGGAAAACCTGGAATGATCAAATGCATTT
>NW_020933230.1:0-632 GCF_003984885.1 Neopelma chrysocephalum | reverse complement strand
GCACCTGAATCTCCCCGACAGCAGAAAGGATGAGGGGAGAAATGAGGGCTCCAAAGGGCCTCCTGCAACCTCCAGCTGGGAAGAAGGGAAAGATGCTCCAAGGGCTCTTCTGATGCCTGGGGTGGATTTTACCCCTGGAATGGTGATTAGAGTGGATTTTCTGCCCTGGAGCTGATGCCTGGGGTGTCTTTTACCCCCTGGAATGGTGATTAGTGTGTATTTTACCCCCCTAAAAATGGTGATTAGTGTGTATTTTACCCCCTGGAATGGTGATCAGTGTGTATTTTACTCCCTGGAGCTGATGCCTGGGGTGGATTTTACCCCCTGGAATGGTGATTAGTGTGTATTTTACCCCCTGAAGTGTATTTTACCCCCTGGAGCTGGTAATTAGTGTGTATTTTACCCCCTGGAATGGTGATTAGTGTGTATTTTACCCCCTGGAGTGTATTTTCCCCCCTGGAATGGTGATCAGTGTGGATTTTCCCCCCTGGACCTAATGTCTGGGGTGTATTTTCCAGCTTTACCTGAACAAACAGTATTTCCTGACCCTGAGGGACAGGCCTGGCTTCCCCAGCACAGCCCTACTTCCACCAGGGACAATAGGTCGGGATTTAAATGCTAATTAGGAAGCA
>NW_020933229.1:0-407 GCF_003984885.1 Neopelma chrysocephalum | reverse complement strand
GCACCTGAATCTCCCCGACAGCAGAAAGGATGAGGGGAGAAATGAGGACTCCAAAGGGCCTCCTGCAACCTCCAGCTGGGAAGAAGGGAAAGATGCTCCAAGGGCTCTTCTGGAGCCAGGTTGGGAGAGCTGATGCCTGAGGTGGATTTTACCCCTGGAATGATGATTAGTGTGGATTTTACCCCCTGGAATGGTGATTAGAGTGGATTTTCTGTCCTGGAGCTGATGCCTGGGGTGGATTTTACCCCCCTAAAAATGGTGATCAGTGTGTATTTTAACCCCTGGAATTGTGATTAGTGTGTATTTTACCCCCTGGAATGATGATTAGTGTGTATTTTACCCCCTGGACCCAATGCCTGATGAGTATTTTCCAGCTTTACCTGAACAAACAGAATTTCCTGGCACTG
>NW_020933228.1:0-458 GCF_003984885.1 Neopelma chrysocephalum | reverse complement strand
CAAGGGATGGAGGGACAGGACACAGGGAATGGCTTCACATGGCAAAACGGAGATTTAGATGGGATATTGAGTGTCATTGAGTATCATTGAGTACCATTGATATTATTGAGTATTACTGAGTATTATTGAGGGAGGATCACCTAATACTGGGGATATTTTCACCCCAAGAGACAATAACTAATGGGAATCATGGTGCTGTTAATATTTGCCTCTGGAACCTTCCCTGGGTACATTAATCTTTCCCCCAAACTCCTTCCCTGGGTACAACTCGGAGCAGAGACAAGCCAAGGAGCTGTTGAGCTCCCTGAGGTTTTCCATGGGGATTCCAAACACAGGCTTGCTCAGCATCCATTTTAAAATCCAGATGGAAATCTCTATCCAAATAGTGTTCCCAGATTACTGCTAATACGTGTTTTTCCCGTGGCGCAGCTAAACATGAGCTGAGGCACAACTTTTCA
>NW_020933227.1:0-444 GCF_003984885.1 Neopelma chrysocephalum | reverse complement strand
ACACAGGGAATGGCTTCACATGGCAAAATGGAGATTTAGATGGGATATTGAGTGTCATTGAGTATCGAGTACCATTGATATTATTGAGTATTACTGAGTATTACTGAGGGAGGATCACCTAATACTGGGGATATTTTCACCCCAAGAGACAATAACTAATGGGAATCATGGTGCTGTTAATATTTGCCTCTGGAAGCTTCCCTGGGTACATTAATCTTCCCCCCAAACTCCTTCCCTGGGTACAACTCGGAGCAGGGACAAGCCAAGGAGCTGTTGAGCTCCCTGAGGTTTTCCATGGGGTTGCAAACACAGGGAGAACAGGCTTGCTCAGCATCCATTTGAAAATCCAGATGGAAATCTCTATCCAAATAGTGTTCCCAGATTACTGCTAATACGCGTTTTTCCCGTGGCGCAGCTAAACATGAGCTGAGGCACAACTTTTCA
>NW_020933226.1:0-4148 GCF_003984885.1 Neopelma chrysocephalum | reverse complement strand
TCACCTTCCCACGGCCAAAGGAAAACCTGGAATGATCAAATGCATTTCTAAGGCTCAACCACAAGCAGGGTGAGTATTTAATTGGTTCCACACTGGTTGGAATGTGATGGATTTCTCCAGGTTCTGCTGAGCTGCTGCTTTCCCTGAGCCTGCAAAAGAGATGGATCATCCCAGGGAAAAGCTGGAAACCTTCCAAAGCAGCACAGGGCAAACACAAAGTTCGCTGATTTGTTACTGAGCCGCCGCTTTTATGTTTCGAGTTGATTAGTAGCAAAAATTAACATTTCATTAAAGCCTCTGACAGGAGACAGGACCCTTTCATTAAACACAAAGTATGTAATTAGTGATAATAATTATACCTGGGGGCTCTTTGTGCACAGTTCATTCCACTGGAGATGGAACAGGGAGCTGCTGTTTGCACCCATCCTCGGGAGCTCAAAGACACCAAAAATCACATTTGCTTTTTCTCACCAGGACTAAACTCCACTTGTTTTTTTAACTTTAAACATTGGCAGCAATAAAAAAAAAACAATCCCTGTTGCAAATCCCTGACAGTTTAGGGCTGAGCCTCACGTGTTTTACGCCCTTAAACAACTCATTTAGGGCAGAAGGTTTTTTCCCTGCCTGATTCTGTGATAATTGTCAGACTCATTAACGTGCCTTGGAAACGGGAGCTGAGTTTCCAGGGGTTTTAATGAGTTCAGGGAGAAAATTCCTGCACTTCCCTCCCCGTTTGGTTGTTTATTGCTTAGGATTGCTCATTATGAGGTACCCAGGGATGCTGTGGCTGCCTCTGGATCCCGGGAAGTGTCCAGGGCCAGCTTGGAGCCTGGGCCCGTGGCTCTGGATGGGCTTTGAGGTTCCTCCCAACCCAAATCCTTGTGGGATTACTTCAACCAGGAATTTAAACAGGAAAATAACGCAGCCCGGGTTGGGACACGGGGATGTTCACTCAGGGTCTGACACAGGTTGTAGGGTGGAAAGGAGTGAACCAGTTTATTAAAATGGTTCCCCCTTTTATAGGGGAGCTGGGAGAACTTTCCAGAGTATGGGGAACAAGGGGAGGAGTTTTGGGAAGGGGGAACAACGATTGGGCACAGAGCATAGAGGGGAGGGATAACAATAGAATGTGCATGAGAAGGGAGTGGAACTCTTGTGGGAACAAACCATTACAACATAGGGACAGGGACAAACCATTATTAAAAAACATTACAACAGCCATCAACTTGTAATTTCTCTCCATTCAACAGTCTCAGTTAAACAAGTCCATTATTTCAAATCCATTCCTCTTCTTCTGTGACTTCTTTCAATGCCACAGCCCAGTGCTGGTGGGCTTTTCCCTCTGGTTCTTTGGAGTCCTCATCCACACTCCTGGATCCCAGGAAGTGTCCCAGGCCAGCTTGGAGCAGCCTGGGCTGGTGGAAGGTGTCCCTGGATGGGCTTTGAGGTTCCTCCCAACCCAATCCTTGTGGGATTACTTCAACCAGGAGTTTAAACCAAAAAATCAGTGGAGGTCTAAAAAACAAAGCTGACACAATTCCAGTCTGGGGCATAACTGGAATATTTCATTGAATGTAAGAACACAATTTAAGGGTCTCGGGGGTTGGACATGTTAATGAGGGGGACAAGCTATGTTAATTAATTAAGGAGTTGCTATGTTAATTAAGGAGTTACACAAGTTTTTACTGCAATTTCCAAATAGTTAATTTTTCTTCCAGCAGGATTACACGGTGGAAGGAAGGATTCCATGGTTTTAACAATCATCTCAAAAAGTCCTGTCTGAATTCTGCTGGTGCCAGGCTAAATTCCAGGGTTGGACACCAACAGGTCTTAGGACAAGGGTCCAACTTCTTTAGCTCACGAGATGTTTGTCAGCCCTTGCTTTCCAAGGTTTATGATTCAAATTGACCAAGGTTCTTTTTGCTGAGAGCTTGTTCTGGGCTGCTACAAAATCCAGCTGAGTTGCCGCTGGAATCCAAGCTCTCCTCACACCTAAACTTGAGCCTGATGATCTTGGAGGTCTTTTCCAACCCTCAGGACACCCGGGATGTCTTGGCCTGCACTCAGAAGCCCCAAAAAAATCTCTTGGCAGAGGCCAAACCTCCTCAGGGCAGTGGTTCAACAATTTAAGCCACAACCAGACATTTCTTGATGGAACCGCCAACCAGACACCCAAAAGTTCCATTTCTTGATGTAACCCCCAACCAGACACCCAAAAGTTCTTTTCTTTATGATGTAACCCACAACCAGACACCCAGAAGTCCCATTTCTTGATATAACCTCCAACCAGACACCCAAAAGTTCTTTTCTTTATGATATAACCCACAACCAGACACCCAAAAGTTCCATTTTTTGATGCAACTCACAATTAGATACCCAAAAGTTCTTTTTTTTATGTTGTAACCCACAGCCAGACACCCAAAAGTCCCATTTTTTGATGTAGCCCAGAACTGGGCACCCAAAAGTTCTTCTTTTATGATGTAACCCACAACTAGACACCCAAAAGTTCCATTTCTTGATGTAACCCACAACTAGACACCGAAAAGTTCTTCTTTTATGATGTAACCCCCAACCAGACACCCAAAAGTTCTTTTCTTCATGATGCAACCCACAACTAGACACCCAAAAGTTCCATTTCTTGATGCAACCCACAACTAGACACTCAAAAGTTCCATTTCTTGATGTAAATCACAACTAGACACCAAAAAAAGTTCCTTTTTTTTGATGTAAATGTCACTTCAGCCACGAGGGTGTCAGGGAGGGTGTTTTACATCTGCCCAGCTCCAAACAAGTGTGTTTATTTTACCTTATTTTATTTCATTTTACTTTGTTTTATTTCATTTGACTTAATTTTATTATTTCATTTTTTACTTTATTTTATTTTACTTTGCATTATTTTACTTTATTTTATTTTACTTTATTTTTTTACTTTCTTATTTTATTTTATTTTACTTTATTTTATTTTATTTTACATTACTTTATTTTATTTTTTTATTTTACTTCATTTTATTTTATTTCATTTTACATTATTTTACTTTATTTTATTTTTCTTTATTATTTTATTTTACTATATTATTTTATTTTATTTTACTTTATTATTTTATTTTATTTTATTTTCTCTCTGCTGCTATCACAGAAATCCTGTCTAATCAGTCATGGCAGCCCTTAAGGCTTTGGATTAGGATTTAACCTGACCCAGCCACGAAGATAAAATTCCCACTTTCCACAATGATCTGAACATTTTAAACAAAAAGCAAAGGAAATATCAGCACAACACTCCCATGAGCAGGACTGAAGCACTTTGGAACTGCTTCCAGTGGCCTGAACTGGCACTGTTGCAACTAAATCGACCTCAAAGACTTCAAGAAAAGCCTTTTCCATCCTCTCATTCCCTCTTTTCCCATTATTTTTGGTGCTTTATCCTCCAAAATAATCAATTTACAAAGAACAGCTGCCCCACTGCTCATCAGCTGGGGTTTGGGCCCTGATTGTGCTTTCCCAGAAGGAGAAAAATGAGAATAATCCCTGCTGGAAACTGCAGAAAAAGCTGCTGGCAGCTGTATTTTAACCCAGATTTGATGCTGAACCTTCCAAGGGTCCTCCTGGCCACGAGCAAAGTCACCTTCATTACCTAATTCATTAATTACCTAATTCATTAATTACCAAATCTCCCCCCATTACCTAATCTCCCTCCATTACCTAATCCCTTTTACCCTTGTCTTTAGGATGCAAATCAAACCTTTTCACAGCCAAACTGTATCAAAAGGCCACAACTCCCTGTCCATGAGCTGCTCCCGAAATCCCTGGGAGGAAAACGACCTGGAAAACTGGGAAAAAACGACCTGGAAAACCGGGAAAAACCATGGAGGGAAGAGGCAAGAAGAGAGGCAGGGAAGATTTGCTCCCGGAATTCCTGCTCTTGTCACGGCAAGGTGACAAATGCAGAGCAAATATATGGGCACTAAATATAAAATTAAATATAAATCCTCTACGTTTGGCCTCTATATATTGGGAATATATATGGATAGAGGTGGATATAGGTGGAAATTGCCAATGTTTGGAGGCCAAACGTAGAGGATTTATATATTTATATTATATTTAGCACCTGAATCTCCCCGACAGCAGAAAGGATGAGGGGAGAAATGAGG
>NW_020933225.1:0-584 GCF_003984885.1 Neopelma chrysocephalum | reverse complement strand
CATAATACAGCAATGGGAGGACAGATCATTCAAGAACAGTCATGAGGTAAAACAATAATGAGTTTCCAGTTCTAAGATTCAATGCAACACTGGGACAAATAAATGAGGTAGTCAATAAGAGCCAAACCTTTACAATGAATGCCAAAGAAAGAAAATGGAATCCAACAAAAAAAAACTAAAATGTACTCGCAGTGCATATTATAGACTCATAAACTCATTTCCAAGGGGAGCATTTCTGTATGGCAATGGCTAATTACTTTCCAAATAGTCTTTGTGGAATATAGCAGATGTGTCGTCTAGACAAGTTTAGAGAGTATCGTGCCCAGTGAAGCTGTTATGATGTTCTGCTAAGCAATGGATTACATTTTCTTTCTTTGGCATTCATTGTAAAGGTTTGGCTCTTATTGACTACCTCATTTATTTGTCCCAGTGTTGCATTGAATCTTAGAACTGGAAACTCATTATTGTTTTACTTCATGACTGTCTGAATAATTATTTTACAGCATTCATATGCTTAACCAAATGGTGCAAGGAAGGCATAATACAGCAATGGGAGGACAGATCATTCAAGAACAGTCATGAGG
>NW_020933224.1:0-460 GCF_003984885.1 Neopelma chrysocephalum | reverse complement strand
GGGTTTTCGTGGGAAAACAAGGAGCAGTTATCCCTTCACTGTCTGCAGTGGGAAGGGAAGTCATCAAATTCTAATGATCTTAATCATCCTAAATAATTCTGGGATTCTAGGAGTCAACACTGCTTGGGGTGGAAATTCCCACAGGAGAGAGAAATATGAGAAAAAAAGCCCAGAAATTCCCAAATCTCTGGGAATTGCAAATAGTGACAAACAACCAGAAAATGCCAGAAAAACCAGACAAATTCCATCCTCCTCCTTCTCTCCTTTGGTTCAATTCCACCTCCCAGGGTTGGAGAACAGCTCACACTTCCCATCTCACACACATTCCCTGTGTTTCTGTGGGAAAACAAGGAGCAGTTATCCCATCACTGTCTGCAGAAGGAAGAGAAGTCATCAAAATAAAATGTTCTTATTCCCCCTAAATAATTCTGGGATTCTAGGAGTCAACTCTGCTTGGGGT
>NW_020933223.1:0-501 GCF_003984885.1 Neopelma chrysocephalum | reverse complement strand
TGGTTGTGGGATGGCTATGGGGTGTTTTAGATGGTGATGAGGTGGCTGTGGAGTGTTTTAGACATCTGTGGGGTGTTTTGGATAGTTATGGAGTGGCTGTGGGGTGTTTCAGGTGGCTGCATTACAAGGGGTGGTCGTGTCTTTATAGACACGACACGAAGCCAAAAGTAAGGGAATGGACCAGGAGGAATAATAACCCAGTTATTCCTGACTCATATGAGAACTGTGCCTGTGACAGCAGGGAGGGCTGGGGTGGAGCTGCCCCTTCCTTGGGCAGTGGCAGGAGGTGCCCCAGCCAGCCCTGCCCTTGGGGCAGAGGGGATTGGCATTGCCCAAACCCCAAATTTTGAGGTCAATTTGTCGCTTTCCCTGGACATCCCTGTTTGAGGGTGCTTTTGTACCACTGAGCTTGTTATGTCTGTGCTTCATGTGACACTCCTCTGGTTGTCCCCCAGGCCCCAGTGATCCTTCCAGAATGTCATCAAACCCCAGTGTTATTTC
>NW_020933222.1:0-513 GCF_003984885.1 Neopelma chrysocephalum | reverse complement strand
GGGTGTTTTAGATGGTGATGAGGTGGCTATGGAGTGTTTTAGACATCTGTGGGGTGTTTTGGATAGTTATGGAGTGGCTGTGGGGTGTTTTGGATAGTTATGGAGTGGCTGTGGGGTGTTTCAGGTGGCTGCATTACAAGGGGTGGTCGTGTCTTTATAGACACGACACGAAGCCAAAAGTAAGGGAATGGACCAGGAGGAATAATAACCCAGTTATTCCTGACTCATAGGAGAACTGTGCCTGTGACAGCAGGGAGGGCTGGGGTGGAGCTGCCCCTTCCTTGGGCAGTGGCAGGAGGTGCCCCAGCCTGCCCTGCCCTTGGGGCAGAGGGGATTGGCATTGCCCAAACCCCAAATTTTGAGGTCAATTTGTCGCTTTCCCTGGACATCCCTGTTTGAGGGTGCTTTTGTACCACTGAGCTTGTTATGTCTGTGCTTCATGTGACACTCCTCTGCTTGTCCCCCGGGCCCCAGTGATCCTTCCAGAATGTCATCAAACCCCAGTGTTATTTC
>NW_020933221.1:0-310 GCF_003984885.1 Neopelma chrysocephalum | reverse complement strand
GTGGCTATGGGGTGTTTTAGATGTCTGGATGTTTTGAGTGGCTATGGGGTGTTTTAGATGTCTGGATGTTTTGAGTGGCTATGGGGTGTTTTAGATGGTTATGAGGTGGTTGTGGGGTGCTTTAGATGTCTTTTGGATGTTTTAGATGGTTATGGGATGACTATGGGGTGTTTTAGATGGTTCTGGGGTGTTTTAGGTGACTTGGGTGTTTTAAATGGCTGTGGGCTGTTTTAGGGGCCTGTGGGGTGTTTTAGATGGTTAAGGGATGTTTTCAATGGCTGTGGGTTGGATCGAGGGTATTTTGGATGGT
>NW_020933220.1:0-341 GCF_003984885.1 Neopelma chrysocephalum | reverse complement strand
GTTTTAGATGTCTGGATGTTTTGAGTGGCTATTGGGTGTTTTAGATGGTTATGAGGTGGTTGTGGGGTGCTTTAGATGTCTTTTGGATGTTTTAGATGGTTATGGGATGGCTATGGGGTGTTTTAGATGGTTCTGGGGTCTTTTAGATGACTTGGGTGTTTTAAATGGCTGTGGGCTGTTTTAGGGGGTTGTGGGGTGTTTTAGATGGATGTTGGGTGATTATGGGGTGTTTTAGGGGGCCGTGGGGTGTTTTAGATGGTTAAAGGATGTTTTCAATGGCTGTGGGTTGAATCTAGGGTATTTTGGATGGTTGTGGGATGGCTATGGGGTGTTTTAGATGG
>NW_020933219.1:0-523 GCF_003984885.1 Neopelma chrysocephalum | reverse complement strand
AGGGAGTTGCAGAGCCAGAAGGTCCCCCCTGAGCCTCCTTTTCTCCAGGATGAGCCCCCCCAGCTCCCTCAGCCGCTCCTGCTGCTCCAGCCCCTTCCCAGCTCCGTTCCCTTCCCTGCACACACTCCAGCACCTCCATGCCTTGTCTGAGGAACCCAAAACTACCCCCAAGATTTGAGGTGCGGCCTCAGCACAGGGGACAATCTCTTCCCTGCTCCTGTGCCCACACTGTGGCTGGTCCAATGGCCAAGGCCATCACTAACCCGTGTCCCCAAGTGCCACATCCACACATGTTTTAAATCCCTCCAGGGATGGGGACTCCACCCCTGCCCTGGGCAGCTGTGCCAGGGCTGGACAGCCCTTTCCAGGAAGGAATTCCTGCTGATGTCCAACCTGGCCCTCCCCTGGCACAGCCTGAGGCCGTTCCCTCTCCTCCTGTCCCTTGTTCCCTGGGAGCAGAGCCCGACCTCCCCCAGCTCCCCCCTCCTGTCAGGGAGTTGCAGAGCCAGAAGGTCCCCCCTGA
>NW_020933218.1:0-460 GCF_003984885.1 Neopelma chrysocephalum | reverse complement strand
GGGTTTTCGTGGGAAAACAAGGAGCAGTTATCCCTTCACTGTCTGCAGTGGGAAGGGAAGTCATCAAATTCTAATGATCTTAATCATCCTAAATAATTCTGGGATTCTAGGAGTCAACACTGCTTGGGGTGGAAATTCCCACAGGAGAGAGAAATATGAGAAAAAAAGCCCAGAAATTCCCAAATCTCTGGGAATTGCAAATAGTGACAAACAACCAGAAAATGCCAGAAAAACCAGACAAATTCCATCCTCCTCCTTCTCTCCTTTGGTTCAATTCCACCTCCCAGGGTTGGAGAACAGCTCACACTTCCCATCTCACACACATTCCCTGTGTTTCTGTGGGAAAACAAGGAGCAGTTATCCCATCACTGTCTGCAGAAGGAAGAGAAGTCATCAAAATAAAATGTTCTTATTCCCCCTAAATAATTCTGGGATTCTAGGAGTCAACTCTGCTTGGGGT
>NW_020933217.1:0-426 GCF_003984885.1 Neopelma chrysocephalum | reverse complement strand
CGGGGACAGGTGATGGGTGGCAGGGTGACCCAGGTGAGGCTGTGCCCGGGGACAGGTGATGGGTGGCAGGGTGACCCAGGTGAGGCTGTCTGGTTCTCCCATCTGGGGTGCCATTCCCGACAGTTGAATGTGGATAGGGAGGGGGAACTGGAACCCCTCCAGCACCAGGGGTTTCTTCAGCCTCACCACACGGTCCCATGGCAGCCACAGAGACAGCACACAGGATGTGGAGAGGAGGCAAGAGAGAGGGTTTATTGTTGGGTTGGTTACATATATAGGTTTAGGAGGATTCACAGAGTGACCAATTACAAGTCTCAAGGGGCTCACAGGAACACCAATGGCAGGAAGGGGTTAACAACCAATAGGAAGGGGTTAAAAGAGTCCAATGAGAAGAGTTCTTGATCTCTTCTCAGGACGTTCCTGAGA
>NW_020933216.1:0-392 GCF_003984885.1 Neopelma chrysocephalum | reverse complement strand
TGAGGCTGTGCCCAGGGACAGGTGATGGGTGGCAGGGTGACCCAGGTGAGGCTGTCTGGTTCTCCCATCTGGGGTGCCATTCCCGACGGTTGAATGTGGATAGGGAGGGGGAACTGGAACCCCTCCAGCACCAGGGGTTTCTTCAGCCTCACCACACGGTTCCATGGCAGCCACAGAGACAGCACACAGGATGTGGAGAGGAGGCAAAAGAGAGGGTTTATTGTTGGGTTGGTTACATGTATAGGTTTAGGAGGATTCACAGAGTGACCAATTACAAGTCTCAAGGGGCTCACAGGAACACCAATGGCAGGAAGGGGTTAACAACCAATAGGAAGGGGTTAAAAAAGTCCAATGAGAAGAGTTCTTGATCTCTTCTCAGGACGTTCCTGAGA
>NW_020933215.1:0-356 GCF_003984885.1 Neopelma chrysocephalum | reverse complement strand
TATGCTGGCTATAAAAGTGAAAGAAACAAACTCTAAAATGTACAGTGTAGCTGAGTATTTCTTTAGGGGAGTGGGTACCTGGACAGTTCATAATTCTGAGGTGGTATCCACATGTATTGCACATGGACAATGTCATTTACAGTCCTGGTCCAGATTTACAAAGCTTTTTAAGACTCAAAAGCAATAGGTATGCATCTATCAGGACTGTAAATGACATTGCTCATGTGCAATACATGTGGATACCACCTCAGAATTATGAACTGTCCAGGTACCCACTCCCCTAAAGAAATACTCAGCTACACTGTACATTTTAGAGTTTGTTTCTTTCACTTTTATAGCCAGCATAGCACTGATAA
>NW_020933214.1:0-797 GCF_003984885.1 Neopelma chrysocephalum | reverse complement strand
CAGCTGAGCTCTGGCTTCCCCAATTTCATCCAAGCAGGCCAGGACGAGGAAGTTCTGCATTACTCCCAAGTAGCCCTCACAGCCCCTTCATCCTCTGCTGCCCATCTGCTGTGCCTGCATGACTTCTCACTTGGCGAGCTGGGAAGTCCCAGTGTGCTGGGGAAGCAGCTTCCTCTTCTGGTCCTCTTTGCTGTCTTGGCTTTCAGGAGACACATTTCAGTTTGAACTGTCAAAAAGTTGATGAATATGCTTGGTTTAGATTTTTTATGCCATTCTTCTTACTTTCATCTTCACATCCCCAAGTCTTGTTCAGCACGATATATCAGGGTAATGTGAAGATGAAAGTAAGAAGAATGGCATAAAAAATCTAAACCAAGCATATTCATCAACTTTTTGACAGTTCAAACTGAAATGTGTCTCCTGAAAGCCAAGACAGCAAAGAGGACCAGAAGAGGAAGCTGCTTCCCCAGCACACTGGGACTTCCCAGCTCGCCAAGTGAGAAGTCATGCAGGCACAGCAGATGGGCAGCAGAGGATGAAGGGGCTGTGAGGGCTACTTGGGAGTAATGCAGAACTTCCTCGTCCTGGCCTGCTTGGATGAAATTGGGGAAGCCAGAGCTCAGCTGGATTTGAAATGGATGAGGAACACTGAGGAACACAAGAAGCAACCAGATGAGCATCCAGGGAAACAAAAGGATGACTGAAGAATAGGTTGTTAGGAAAGGCTGGTGAATGTCCATCCTCCAAATTCAGCTGAGCTCTGGCTTCCCCAATTTCATCCAAGCAGGCCAGGACGA
>NW_020933213.1:196-344 GCF_003984885.1 Neopelma chrysocephalum | reverse complement strand
GTCCCTCTCCCTGCCTGTCTCTCCTCAGGGCAGGGGTCCCTCTCCCTTCCTGTCTCTCCTCAGGGCAGGGGTCCCTCTCCCTGCCTGTCTCTCCTCAGGGTTCCCTCTCCCTGCCTGTCTCTCCTCAGGGTCCCTCTCCCTGCCTGTC
>NW_020933213.1:0-96 GCF_003984885.1 Neopelma chrysocephalum | reverse complement strand
CCTGTCTCTCCTTGGGGCAGGGGTCCCTCTCCCTGCCTGTCTCTCCTCAGGGTCCCTCTCCCTGCCTGTCTCTCCTCAGGGCAGGGGTCCCTCTCC
>NW_020933212.1:0-653 GCF_003984885.1 Neopelma chrysocephalum | reverse complement strand
TCGTTCCTTTCAGACATGAAGTCATGTAATGACTTCAGCTCTAGACAGTGTCAGCTGTGGTAACTGCAGTGAATAGTTCCCCCTTTTTTTTTTTTCTTTTCTTAATGATCCACTTGGAAACGGGGAGGTGTTTTGTAAAAGTGACCCATTTTTGATCTGTATTGATTGCCATGTGATATCAGTGTATTTCACTGCAACTGCTGCCTTATGCCGAGAAGTTCATACTTCAAATCTTCTTTTAAATCTGTTTGACCTGCTCTTGTGCTCTGATCCAGCTACACTATCTGCCTCTTTTCTGTTGCTCCCCAGTGTCTAAGTGTAATTGAATTGGTAAACACCTTTAATTGATTCTTTGCTGTGGGGGGTGGTGAGACCCTGGCATGGGGGTCTCACAGACTCTAAAGCTGTGGATGCCCCATGCCTGGAAGTGTTCAAGGCCGGGTTGGACAGGGCATGGAGCAACCTCGTCTAATGGAAGGTGTCCTTGTCCATGGGAAAGGTTTGGAACTAGATGGTCTTTGAGGTCTCTTCCAACCCACACCATTCTAGGATTCTGCAGCACCCTCATCCACCTTGCTAGCAAATGCACAGATAATCTGCTTCTCCTATTTTGGGAGTCGGACTGGCAGTTTCAGCACAGGGCTCCAAAAAAA
>NW_020933211.1:0-668 GCF_003984885.1 Neopelma chrysocephalum | reverse complement strand
CAGCAGTAAACACACTTAAAGTAAAGAATATTGTCAGCAAAATTCATATTAACAGGCATAACTTGTGAAAGCAGAATAGTCATGTCCTTGCTTAAAACCTTGCCAGTTAGTTGTATGAGGCAGCTGCCATTACTTAGTATTTCATAGCTCTTCTTGAGGCAAAAACTGCTGCAAGTGCAGTGGTAATTTTATTTCGTTATGGACAGAATTGGAAAATATTCAGTTGCAGCCAACAAAAATTTTAGCTAAATGCTGAGAAAGCATCAAGCTGGTTTACTGGCATATTCAGAAAGGTCATGGAAAGTCACTTCCACCCTTTTCTAGCAGTTAGTTCTCCTCACAAAAACACCACCTGTGGAAGTGACTTTCCATGACCTTTCTGAATATGCCAGTAAACCAGCTTGATGCTTTCTCAGCATTTAGCTAAAATTTTTGTTGGCTGCAACTGAATATTTTCCAATTCTGTCCATAACGAAATAAAATTACCACTGCACTTGCAGCAGTTTTTGCCTCAAGAAGAGCTATGAAATACTAAGTAATGGCAGCTGCCTCATACAACTAACTGGCAAGGTTTTAAGCAAGGACATGACTATTCTGCTTTCACAAGTTATGCCTGTTAATATGAATTTTGCTGACAATATTCTTTACTTTAAGTGTGTTTACTGCTG
>NW_020933210.1:0-6081 GCF_003984885.1 Neopelma chrysocephalum | reverse complement strand
TGAATTGAGTTCATTTTGCCTTGCTGGTTAACTTTTAAACCAGCACATTTTTTGGCGCCCAAACGTTGGGGCAGAGAGAGAGAAGTCAGAATCACAATTTCATTTTAAGCATCTGTGTATTTGGATACAGAAACTCCCCGATCAACATGTTGTTTGGTGCATTCACGTGGGTGTTTTATCTGAGCATGTTCATATTTCCACAAATGGGGAACTATTTGCCTATTTTAATGCTCTCTTTAAGACCAGGGAGAGGGATCCAAATTGCTTTACTAGTATACTATGTTTATGTCATCATAACCTCAGAAGCAATGAGTTTCATTGTAAATGTGTATTCAGTCCTGTTTGCCTGTCCTGGTTTAGGTTGCTACCTCTGGGGCCTCATTAAAAATTGCACCCAGCCCTTTGGGGGAACAGTGGGGAATGGTGGTTTCCAGCCTCTCACCTCCTTCTTTCCCTTCAGACCTGGTACAACAGTTTTTGAAAATATTGATTTTCCTTTTGATGCTAAGGACGGCATAATGTTATTGTTAGTGTTGCTCTGTCTGCTGCTCTGTCTGCTCTGTACTGTTTTCACCATGCTTAGGGTCAGGACAGGGCCTTCTAGGGAGGCTGTTTGGACGCCTGTCCTGGGAATGGATAACGCTGAGTGGCACGGGAAGTGGGAGGACATCGGCCAGTATTTGGAGAAGTTTTCTCCTCCCATGATCTGGAAATTCACCCCTGAACAACTGCAGGATCCTGTCAGCATGATAAAACTGGTAAAGGAAAAATGCTCTGGCAGCTCCAGAGATGGTCAGCTCACAGCAACCTGCTGGGCCCTGGCCACTGCTTACCGGGCACTGCTTGACATGGTACAGCGCTGCCAGGGGGAGGAGAGAAGGAGCAAATCAACTGGCACCATGTCCACACAAACTACAGCTGAGTCGGAGGGAGTAAGAAATAAATCAACTGGCACCATGCCCACACAAACCATCGAGGAGCCAGAAGGACAACAGAAACCAATAGCAGTCGCCCCTGTCCAGAAAAGGAAATCGAAGACCAAATCAGTTCGCATAGCAAATGATGACGAAGAGGCAGGACCTTCACATCCACCGGAGGAGACAGAGCCAGAAATAATCACTCGGTCCCTATCCCTGGGTGAGCTACGTGAGCTCCGGAGAGAGTTCACACGGCAGGCGAACGAGTCCATCCTGACCTGGCTGCTCCGAATCTGGGATGCCGCCGCTAACGACACAATTCTAGATGGAAGTGAAGCAAGACAACTGGGATCCCTGTCTCGAGATGTCGTCATTGATCAGGGGATTGGAAGGAGGCAGGAAACTCTCAGCCTCTGGCGGCGACTGTTGTCCAGTGTAAGGGAGAGATACCTTTGCAAGGAGGACCTCCACGTACAGCAAGGACAGTGGAACACGATGGAACAAGGTATCCGGTGCTTGAGAGAATTGGCTGTACTGGAGATAATCTTTTCAGAGGACGAAAGATTTCCTAAAAGTCCAGATGGTGTACAGTGCACATCCCAGATGTGGTTGAAGTTTGCACGACTCGGGCCAGAAATGTATTCCCGCTACCTAGCAACGCTGCAATGGAGGGAGGGAGAGGACAAGGTTGGTGCATTGGTCAGCAAACTCAGGATTTATGAAGACACTGTCACCGCCCCATTACGAGCCCACGTCTCATCGGTGGAAACCAAACTGGCTGAACATGTCCGAAGCCTGGAAGAGAAGATTGAAGAAGGACACCAGAGGCTAAGAGAAGAAATTAAGGAAGGGATCTTCCATACCTCGCCAGGACAAACAAGGGTCTCTGCTATCAGGAGCCAGCGTCCCCCAGCTAAGGAGAGAGGGTACACTCCACGTGGCAATCTATGGTTTTACCTCCAAGAGCACGGAGAAGATATGAGGAAGTGGGATGGGAAACCCACCTCTTCCTTAGCAGCCCGGGTACGTGAATTGAAAAGAGGGACAAGTACCACAAGGAACTCTTTGAGGATGAATGCTGCTCCAGTCTCTCGTAGGCAAGACTCCAGACGGCCCAGGAATGATGATA
The DNA here is from genome assembly GCF_003984885.1 of Neopelma chrysocephalum. Taxonomy (NCBI): domain Eukaryota; kingdom Metazoa; phylum Chordata; class Aves; order Passeriformes; family Pipridae; genus Neopelma; species Neopelma chrysocephalum. Next base: position 4,035 of record NW_020933210.1, on the reverse strand, counting down.
TGTCTGATCCTCTTGAAGGGACCTCCAGGTCATACTTACAAGAAGAGCGCAACGAGTACCATGACCAGGACTAGGGGTGCCCTGCCTCTAGCCAGGTAGAGGAGAGGGACAATCGAGTCTATTGGACAGTGTGGATTCGGTGGCCTGGCACATCAGAGCCACAAAGATATAAGGCTTTAGTTGACACCGGCGCACAATGTACTTTGATGCCATCAAGATACATAGGGGCAGAATCCATCTCTATTTCTGGGGTGACAGGGGGATCCCAACAGCTGACTGTACTGGAAGCTGAAGTAAGCCTGACTGGGAAGGAATGGCACAGACACCCCATCGTGACTGGTCCAGAGGCCCCGTGTATCCTTGGCATAGATTACCTGAGGAGTGGGTATTTCAAAGACCCAAAAGGACTTCGTTGGGCGTTTGGCATAGCTACTGTGGAGGCAGAGGAAATTAGACAGTTGAACACCTTGCCTGGCCTCTCAGAGGACCCCTCTGCTGTGGGACTGCTGAAGGTTGAAGAACAGTTGGTACCGATAGCCACAGCAACAGTGCACCGTCGGCAATACCGCACCGACCGAGACTCTGTGACTCCCATACATAAGATGATCCGTGAACTGGAGACCCAGGGGGTGGTCAGCAAGACTCGCTCACCCTTTAATAGCCCTATATGGCCAGTGCGTAAGTCCAGCGGAGAGTGGAGGCTGACGGTGGATTACCGTGGACTCAATGAAGTCACACCACCCCTGAGTGCTGCTGTGCCGGACATGCTGGAGCTCCAGTACGAGCTGGAGTCCAAGGCAGCCAAGTGGTATGCCACCATTGACATTGCCAACGCCTTCTTCTCCATTCCTTTGGCAGCGGAGTGCAGGCCACAATTTGCTTTCACATGGAGAGGTGTGCAGTACACCTGGAATCGACTGCCTCAGGGGTGGAAACACAGTCCCAGCATTTGCCATGGACTGATCCAGACTGCACTGGAAAAGGGCGAGGCTCCAGAACATCTACAGTACATTGATGACATCATTGTATGGGGGAACACAGCGGGGGAAGTCTTCGAGAAAGGAGAGAAGATAATCCAGATCCTCCTAAGAACTGGTTTTGCCATTAAACGAAGTAAGGTCAAGGGACCTGCTCAGGAAATTCAGTTCTTAGGAGTGAAGTGGCAAGATGGACGTCGCCTAATTCCAACGGAGGTAATTAACAAAATAGCAGCCATGTCCCCACCAACCAGCAAGAAGGAAACACAGGCTTTCCTAGGCGCTGTGGGCTTTTGGAGGATGCATATCCCCGAGTACAGTCAAATTGTAAGCCCTCTCTACCTTGTGACACGGAAGAAAAATGATTTCCAGTGGGGCCCTGAACAACAACAGGCCTTTGAACAAATCAAACAGGAGATTGCCCATGCGGTAGCCCTTGGGCCAGTAAGGACAGGACAGGACGTGAAGAACGTGCTCTACACTGCAGCCGGGAAGAATGGCCCTTCTTGGAGCCTCTGGCAGAAAGTGCCTGGGGAGACCCGAGGACGACCGCTGGGATTCTGGAGTCGGGGATACAAAGGATCTGAAGCCAGCTATACACCAACTGAGAAAGAGATCCTGGCTGCTTATGAAGGACTTCGAGCTGCCTCAGAAGTGATCGGCACCGAAGCGCAGCTCCTCCTGGCACCCCGACTACCAGTGCTGGGCTGGATGTTCAAGGGGAGAGTTCCTGCTACACATCACGCCACCGATGCCACATGGAGTAAGTGGATCGCTCTGATCACACAACGAACCCGGATAGGGAATCCTAATCGCCCTGGGATTCTGGAAATTATCACCAATTGGCCCGAAGGTGAGAGTTTTGGACTAGCCTCTGAAGAAGAAGAGGAGCAGGTGACACGGGCTGAGGAGGCCCCACCATATGACAAGCTACCAGCAGATGAAAGACGATATGCGCTCTTCACGGATGGCTCCTGCCGCATTGTAGGGACAAACCGAAAATGGAAGGCAGCCGTGTGGAGTCCCACACGGCGAGTTGCAGAAGCAACCGAAGGACAAGGTGGGTCAAGTCAGTTCGCAGAGCTTAAAGCCGTCCAGTTGGCTTTGGATATAGCTGAACGAGAGAAGTGGCCAAGACTCTATATCTACACTGACTCATGGATGGTGGCCAATGCTCTGTGGGGATGGCTAGAGCGATGGAAAAAGGCCAACTGGCAGCGCCAAGGGAAACCCATCTGGGCGGCGGAGATGTGGCAGGACATCGCTGGCCGGGTAGAGAAGCTGAGTGTGAAGGTCGGTCACGTAGACGCTCACGTACGCAAGAAACAGGCTAATGAGGAGCATCGCAACAACGAGCAGGCGGACCGAGCTGCCAGGATTAAAGTCTCTCAGGTGGATCTGGATTGGCAACACAAAGGAGAATTATTTCTGGCTCGATGGGCCCATGACGCCTCCGGTCACCAGGGGAGAGATGCAACATACAGATGGGCTCAGGACCGAGGGGTGGACTTAACCAAGGACATTGTCTCACAGGTCATCCATGACTGTGAGACATGTGCTGCCATCAAGCAGGCCAAGCGGGTGAAGCCTCTATGGTATGGTGGACGGTGGTCAAAGTACAGGTATGGGGAAGCCTGGCAAGTTGACTACATCACGCTCCCCAAAACCCGCCAGGGCAAGCGCTACGTACTTACCATGGTAGAAGGAAGTACTGGATGGCTGGAGACATACCCCGTACCTCATGCCACTGCCCGGAATACCATCCTGGGCCTTGAAAAACAAGTCCTGTGGCGACACGGCACCCCGGAGAGAATTGAGTCTGATAATGGGACCCATTTCAAGAATGGCCTCGTAGACACCTGGGCCAGAGAGCACGGCATTGAGTGGGTGTATCATATCCCCTACCATGCACCAGCTGCTGGAAAAGTTGAACGGTGCAACGGACTGCTGAAAACCACCCTGAAGGCACTGTGTGGGGAGACTCTCAAACACTGGGAGCTGCATTTAGCAAAGGCCACCTGGTTGGTCAACACGCGAGGCTCCATTAATCGAGCTGGCCCTGCCCAATCAGAACCTTTGCATACTGTAGATGGAGATAAAGTCCCCGTGGTGCATATGAGAGGTATGTTAGGGAAGACTGTTTGGATTAGTCCCACCTCAAGCAAAGGCAAACCCATCCGAGGGATTGTTTTTGCTCAAGGACCTGGTTTCACCTGGTGGGTAATGCAAAAAGATGGGGAGACACGTTGTGTACCACAAGGGGACCTAATTTTGAGTGAGAATGGTCCGTAATGTTTCATTGTACATATGTGTATATAGTTTTAAAGAGACATAGTTTTTAAGGGGGTTAATTTGGGCATGACATGGATGGCATAGAATAAGGGGTGGATAATGTCCTGGTTAGAACGGCTGGGACCAATTCATCTCTGGATGGGTGTAACCCAAAACTGTGTATTCTATAGCCTCCATGCCATTTCCCAAAAACTGCTGTCAGTAGAGGCCTGCAAGGTGGGAAGATGTTCCTGTACCCTTTTATGGAATTCCCCGCTCTGATATCCTTATATGGAATTCCCCGCTCTGATAAGAGGGACTGAGCATCCACATGCCCTTTTATGGAATTCCCTACTCTGAGGGAGGGACTGAGCACTCCTGCCTGAACTGGAGAGTATATAACTGGGAGTTTCAGAGCCTTGGGGCTCTCTCTCTCTGGTGGGACCCAGAGGAAGACAGCAGACCACCGCTGCTCCCAACCAGGCTGAGACCACCACCCTCAACTGGACTGCAATCACCACTTCTGACCAGACTGCAGCAGCTCTCCCACCAGCAGGTTTATTCCCTCTCCCTTTGCTTTGGACTCGGGGGGTGGGCCAAGTACACCACTTTTGTTCATACCCCAGGGTGCTGGGTTTGTACATTTGGGTTTTGTGGGTTAAAACCAATTGTCTGTCTGTATAATTGTACTTATTGCATTATTTTAATAAATTGTTATTCTGACTTATAAATCTCTCTTTTGAATTGAGTTCATTTTGCCTTGCTGGTTAACTTTTAAACCAGCACA
>NW_020933209.1:0-769 GCF_003984885.1 Neopelma chrysocephalum | reverse complement strand
CAAGGGATCCCACAATCCCAAAGACAAGGCACTGAGATTGAGGGAGCAATGGAACTGATGCAGAAAGGGATAAGGGGTTCAGCAATCTCAAAATCAAGGGATTGAGACTGAAGGGGCCAAGGGATCCCACAATCCCAAAGACAAGGCACAGAGACTGAAAGGGCCATGGAATTGATCTTAAAAAGGATTGAGGAATCCCAAACCCATAGGATTGACTGTAAAGGAGTCCAGGGATAGAGAAATCCCAAAAAATGAGGGATTGACCCCAAAAGGGGCTAAGAGATTGATCTCAAAGGGGTCGAGGGATAGAGAAATCCGAAAAATGAGGGATTGACCCAAAAAGGGGACAAGAGATTGATCTCAAAAGAGTCAAGGGATTGAGCAATCCCAAAACCAAGGGATTGAGATTGAAGGGACCAAGGGATCCCACAATCTCAAACACAAGGCACTGAGTTTGAGGGAGCAATGGAACTGATCCAGAAAGGGATAAGGGGTTCAGCAATCCCAAAACCAAGGGATTGAGACTGAAGGGGCCAAGGGATCCCACAATCCAAAGACAAGTCACGGAGATTGAAGGGGCCATGGAACTGATCTTAAAAAGGATTGAGGAATCCCAAACCCCTGGGATTGACTGTAAAGGAGTCAAGGGATTGAGAAATACCAAAACCAAGGGACTGACCCCAAAAGAGGCCAAGGGATTGATCTCAAAGGAGTCAAGGGATTGAGCAATCCCAAAAACAAGGGATTGAGATTGAAGGGGCCAAGGGAT
>NW_020933208.1:0-307 GCF_003984885.1 Neopelma chrysocephalum | reverse complement strand
ATCCCAAAACCAAGGGATTGAGATTGAAGGGGCCAAGGGATCCCACAGTCCCAAAGACAAGGCACTGAGACTAAGGGAACAGGGAATAGAGCTCAAAAGGGGTAAGAGATTGAGGAATCCCAAACCCATGGGATTGATCTCAAAGGAGTCAAGGGATTGAGGAATCCCAAAAACAAGGCAATGACCCCAAAAGGGGCCGAGGGATTGATCTCAAAGGAGTCAAGGGATTGAGCATTCACAAAACCCAGGGATTGAGACATAAGGGACCAAGGGATCCCACAATCCCAAAGACAAGGCACTGAGATTG
>NW_020933207.1:0-667 GCF_003984885.1 Neopelma chrysocephalum | reverse complement strand
AATCCCAAAGAAAAGGGATTGCAATTGAAGGGGCCAAAGGATTGAGGGATCCCAAAACCAAACTCAGGAAGGTCCAAGGATTTTGCTCAAAGGGGTTAAGGGATGGAGAAATCCCAAAACCAAGAGATTGAGATTGAAGGGGCCAAGGGATCCCACAATCCCAAAACCAAGGGATTGAGATTGAAGGGGCCAAGGGATCCCATAATCTCAAAGACAAGGCACTGAGACTGAGGGAGTCATGGAATTGAGTTCAAAAAGGGTAAAAGATTGAGGAATCCCAAAACCATGGGATTGACTGTAAAGGAGTCCAGGGATAGAGAAATCCCAAAAACAAGGGACTGACCCCAAAAGGGGCCAAGGGATTGATCTCAAGGGAGTCAAGGGATTGAGGAATCCCAGAAACAAAGGATTGAGATTGAAGGGGCCAAGGGATCCCACAATCCCAAACACAAGACACTGAGACTGAAAGGGCCATGGAATTGAGCTCAAAAGGGGGTAAGGGATTGAGAAACCCCCAAAACAAGGCACTGACCCCAAAAGGGGCCAAGGGATTGATCTCAAAGGAGTCAAGGGATAGAGCAATCCCAAAAACAAGGGACTGAGATTGAAGGGGCCAAGGCATCCCACAATCCCAAAGACAAGGCACTGAGATTGAGGGAGCCAGGGA
>NW_020933206.1:0-418 GCF_003984885.1 Neopelma chrysocephalum | reverse complement strand
TGGGTTTCAAAGGGATAAGGGACTGAGGAATCCCAAAGAAAAGGGATTCCAACTGAAGGGGCCAAGGGATTGAGGAATCCCAAAATCAAACTCAGGAAGGGCCAAGGATTGAGCTCAAAGGGGTTAAAGGATGGAGAAATCCCAAAACCAAGGGAGTGAGACTGAAGGGGCCAAGGTGATCCCACAATCCCAAAGACAAGGCACTGAGATTGAGGGGCCATGGAATTGAGCTCAAAGGGGGTAAAAGATTGGGGAATCCCAAAACCATGGGATTGACTATAAAGGAGTCCAGGGTTAGAGAAATCCCAAAACAAGGGATTGACCCCAAAAGGGGCCAAGGGATTATCTCAAAGGAGTCAAAGGATAGAGCAACCCCAAAACCAAGGGATTGAGATTGAGGGGGCCAAGGGATCCCACA
>NW_020933205.1:0-1412 GCF_003984885.1 Neopelma chrysocephalum | reverse complement strand
CAGGGAGCAGAGCCTGGTGTGCCAAGGGCATCCCCTCCCTGCCGTGGTGGGGAACAGCTGAGCTGTGTGCGGACATCCCACTTTTCAGTGCCTCTCCCTTGGCACTGAAAGCTGGAAATTGAGGCTTTGTGCTGTCTTTGCTCTTAGCCAGGTCTGCAGTGCCTGCAGTATTGTGGTTTCCCCCTTTGCTACCCTTTCCCAAACCCACCTGCACAGGGCTTGGAGAACTTTTCACCTGGGTTTCATGCCTCTGGCATTTCCAAAGGCTCCTCAATTCTCCAAGGGAGGGAAAGGCTGTTTTGGGGAGCTGTGACTGGGAAAGCAGCTTCCTGGCCAGCTGGGTGATGGGTGAGCTCTGCCCTGTAGCCCTGGGGTGACCAATGGCCATTAATTCAATCAGATTTTAAAGAGAAACTGTTCTTTTTCTCGCATTTCTTAATGAGTCCCTATTTCCAACAGTTTTCCAGTGGTTGCACTGAGTGCAGAGCCTCTCGCAGGACGAGGAGGGGATCAGTGAGGGAAGTGGTACCAACACAAGGAGAACCACAGGGATGGCAGAGGAAAAACCATCCTTGCAAAAATGCCAGTGTCAGCCCTGGCAGGGAGAGGAGGAGGAAAATGGTTTAAGGAGGAGGAAAACACACAAACCTCTGTGGGAATGGTGCCTGCATGGGAAATAACACCCCAAAGGACCCCCTTTGGGGGTGTCAGAGGTAAGAACTCCTCTCCACTTTATCAGTGTCTCACACACGTGCTTGGCAGTGCCTTGTTGTGTTTATGCTGCTGCTTCTGCAGTTTTCTCTGTGTTTTCTGTATCTTTGCTTTCTCACGTGGTTTTTCCTTCTCTCCTGCTGCTGTCACCTCTCTTCTCCTTTGATTTTAGGCTGCTCCCTCCCACAGAAGGTGGAGGGGAAGCTGCTGGGGCCGGTGGGTGCTGAGTGAGCAGCAGCAGCACAAGGTCCTGTGCTCTGTGAATTGGGCTCGGTGCCTGCAATCGATACAAGCTTGCCTGGGGTAATCTTTTCGTGTCTTTGGAACAGTTTATTTGGTTTCTAAAGTGCTCGTTTTATAGAGTTATTTCTCAAGCCTTGTCCGAGCCCCTCTCAGGTTGGCACTAAGTGAGTTTCAGGGCTATTTGCGAGTCAGCTTTGTCGTTTCTGTTTTATTTTTTGGTTGGCTCTATATTTACATTGAAGTGTAATTCTGTTTGGTTTTGCTGACTTGGGCATGAAGGGAAACTCATTGCTATCATCTGAAACCCCCTAAAAGGCCTTTGCCTCCCTGGCAGTGGGGTCTGCCTTTGGACCCCGAGCTCTTCTCCCCTGATTCCCCTTTGTTGGGCTTGGGTGGAGATACTGGGGGACATGGGGATGTGAGGGTGCAGGGATTTCAGGGACGTGGGGATGTGAGGG
>NW_020933204.1:0-1392 GCF_003984885.1 Neopelma chrysocephalum | reverse complement strand
CAGGGAGCAGAGCCTGGTGTGCCAAGGGCATCCCCTCCCTGCCGTGGAGGGGAACAGCTGAGCTGTGTGTGGACATCCCACTTTTCAGTGCCTCTCCCTTGGCACTGAAAGCTGGAAATTGAGGCTTTGTGCTATCTTTGCTCTTAGCCAGGTCTGCAGTGCCTGCAGTATTGTGCTGTTTCCCCCTTTGCTACCCTTTCCCAAACCCACCTGCACAGGGCTTGGAGAACTTTTCACCTGGGTTTTGTGCCTCTGGCGTGCATTTCCAAAGGCTCCTCAATTCTCCAAGGGAGGGAAAGGCTGTTTTGGGGAGCTGTGACTGGGAAAGCAGCTTCCTGGCCAGCTGGGTGATGGGTGAGCTCTGCCCTGTAGCCCTGGAGTGACCAATGGCTATTAATTCAATTAGATTTTAAAGAGAAACTGTTCTTTTTCTCGCATTTCTTAATGAGTCCCTATGTCCAACAGTTTTCCAGTGGTTGCACCGAGTGCAGAGCCTCTCGCAGGACGAGGAGGGGATCAGTGAGGGAAGTGGTACCAACACAAGGAGAACCACAGGGATGGCAGAGGAAAAACCATCCTTGCAAAAACGCCAGTGTCAACCCCGGCAGGGAGAGGAGGAGGAGGAAAACACACAAACCTCTGTGGGAATGGTGCCTGTGTGGGAAATAACACCCCAAAGGACCACGTTTGGGGGTGTCAGAGGTAAGAACTCCTCTCCACTTTATCAGTGTCTCACACACGTGCTTGGCAGTGCCTTGTGTTTATGCTGCTGCTTCTGCAGTTTTCTCTGTGTTTTCTGTATCTTTGCTTTCTCACGTGGTTTTCCCCTCTCTCCTGCTGCTGTCACCTCTCTTCTCCTTTGATTTTAGGCTGCTCCCTCCCACAGAAGGTGGTGGGGAAGCTGCTGGGGCCGGTGGGTGCTGAGTGAGCAGCAGCAGCACAAGGGCCTGTGCTCTGTGAATTGGGCTCGGTGCCTGCAATCGATACAAGCTTGCCTGGGGTAATCTTTTTGTGTCTTTGGAACAGTTTATTTGGTTTCTAAAGTGCTCGTTTTATAGAGTTATTTCTCAAGCCTTGTCCGAGCCCCTCTCAGGTTGGCACTAAGTGAGTTTCAGGGCTATTTGCGAGTCAGCTTTGTCGTTTCTGTTTTATTTTTTGGTTGGCTCTATATTTACATTGAAGTGTAATTCTGTTTGGTTTTGCTGACTTGGGCATGAAGGGAAACTCATTGCCATCATCTGAAACCCCCTAAAAGGCCTTTGCCTCCCTGGCAGTGGGGTCTGCCTTTGGACCCCGAGCTCTTCTCCCCTGATTCCCCTTTGTTGGGCTTGGGTGGGGATGCTGGGGGACGTGGGGATGTGAGGGTGCAGGGATTCAGGGATGTGGGGATGT
>NW_020933203.1:0-1549 GCF_003984885.1 Neopelma chrysocephalum | reverse complement strand
TCTCAGGCTGTGGTTTTATGCCAGGACAGGGTTGATTTCACTCTTTTTATGTCTCTATAAATATATATATTTATTTTTCACAGTTCAGTATCTCAAAAAACAGGAACTGGGAATGAAACAGTGAGCAGAAGAACCGTGGGGATTGCACTGGCAATTTGCCTGATGGGCTGTAAAAGCGTTTTTGCTGAGATCACATCTGTGTGTTTGGTCCTCCCGAAGCACAGGGCTTTTTGGGATAGACCCTCAAGTCAAAATTGATAAAGAAAAACATATCTATTTGTGAATTTTGTTTATATTTTCTTTATATTTTACTTATATTGGACACTTTCTAATGTTAAAAAGGCTTCAAGCAGGTTTTGATACAAGTCATTTGAGATCCATGCTGATCCTGCCAGAGGAAGAACAAACAGTTCAGGTGATTTTAAAGCATCTCCCACCATCCTGTCTCCTTTATCCCGTGCCATCCCTCCAGGAAGTTCCCTGGAAGGTAGTGCTAGGGCAAGGCCCACAAAGAAACAGGATTTTCCAGACTGAGGGTCCTGAAAATCCCGTCATGAGGACTTAAGGTCTCCACTCAAGCACCCAAAGTAAGGGAAATTTGGCTGCTTTTGCAGCTCTTCAGAGCTGATCCTGAAATATGAAGTGCAGGGTCTGAATGAAGTGCAACTATTCTGTGCAAGACTAAAACCCAGAAATGAGAAGGAGCCAGGGCAGGAGCTCCAGCTGAGTAAAATTGGTCTGAATTAGAAAGAAACATGTAGCCATTGCTTTGGTACAATGATTTACCAAAATTTCCTCAAGGCCACATAATTACATCTTTAGACCACAAATATTTTTAATCTATAAAAAGCATTTGTCAAACCAGCTACAGCTTTTATTGCAGTTCAAATACAACCTGTAATGTCAATACAAATTTACTTCTCTCTGAAAAACGTAAGATGCAGTTGTTGCTGAGGCTCTTTTTGCAGATATTAGAGGAAGAATGAAGGACGATCTTGAAAACCTTAATGAGGAAGTGCTGCTTTATATATTGAAGGCAGGAAATCCTTGCAGACCCAGAAACACAACAGATATCCCAAACATTCAATATAATGCAAGACCTGAAGTCAGAGGTACCTTCAGCACTCAGCAAAGATTTGGAAATCTTCACCAAATATCAGAATGTTGTCTGTGATTTGCTGTGACGATGCCACATTTACATGGAAAAAATAAAAAATGTCTAAAATATTGAGCTAATAGCAAAAATACCTGAAGAGGAAACATTGAAATCTTGGTCACAGAATCACAGAACCAACGAGGCTGGAAAAGACCTCTGAGATCATCGAGTCCAACCTGTGACCCAACCCCACCTTGTCACCCAGACCATGGCACTGATGCCACATCCAGGCTCTGCTTAAACACCTCCAGGGTTGTAGGAACTCTTCTGTCAATGAAGCTCCTCCTTGGGTTGCAGCTCCCAAGACACACCACGAACGCTCCTGCTGAGGGGGCAGGATCTGGTCTCCACAGGTACCTCATCCCTGGTGTGTCCAGAACAGGAGAGAGATGC
>NW_020933202.1:0-1645 GCF_003984885.1 Neopelma chrysocephalum | reverse complement strand
CATCCCATCCCATCCCATCCCATCCCATCCCATCCCATCCCATCCCAACTGTGCTCCATCTGTGGGCAGTGTTGGCCATCCTGCCCCTGCTGCCTCTCAGGCTGTGGTTTTATGCCAGGACAGGGTTGATTTCACTCTTTTGATGTCTCTATAAATATACATATTTATTTTTCACAATTCAGTATCTCAAAAAACAGGAACTGGGAATGAAACAGTGAGCAGAAGAGCTGTGGGGATTGCACTGGCAATTTGCCTGATGGGCTGTAAAAGCGTTTTTGCTGAGATCACATCTGTGTGTTTGGTCCCCCCGAAGCACAGGGCTTTTTGGGATAGACCCTCAAGTCAAAATTGATAAAGAAAAACACATCTATTTGTGAATTTTGTTTATATTTTCTTTATATTTTACTTATATTGGACACTTTCTAATGTTAAAAAGGCTTCAAGCAGGTTTTGATACAAGTCATTTGAGATCCATGCCGATCCTGCCAGAGGAAGAACAAACACTTCAGATGATTTTAAAGCATCTCCCACCATCCTGCCTCCTTTATCCCGTGCCATCCCTCCAGGAAGTTCCCTGGAAGGCAGTGCTAGGGCAAGGCCCACAAAGAAATAGGATTTTCCAGACTGAGGGTCCTGAAAATCCCATCATGAGGACTTAAGGTCTCCCCTCAAGCACCCAAAGTAAGGGAAATTTGGTTGCTTTAGCAGGCCTTCAGAGCTGATCCTGAAATATGAAGTGCAGGGTCTGAATGAAGTGCAACTATTCTGTGCAAGACTAAAAACAAGAAATGAGAAGGAGCCAGGGCAGGAGCTCCAGCTGAGTAAAATTGGTCTGAATTAGAAAGAAACATGTAGCCATTGCTTTGGTACAATGATTTACCAAAATTTCCTCAAGGCCACATAATTACATCTTTAGACCACAAATATTTTTAATCTATAAAAAGCATTTGTCAAACCAGCTACAGCTTTTATTGCAGTTCAAATGCAATCTGTAATGTCAATACAAATTTACTTCTCTCTGAAAAACGTAAGATGCAGTTGTTGCTGAGGCTCTTTTTGCAGATATTAGAGGAAGAATGAAGGACAATCTTGAAAACCTTAATGAGGAAGTGCTGCTTTATATATTGAAGGCAGGAAACCCTTGCAGACCCAGAAACACAACAGATATCCCAAACATTCAATATAATGCAAGACCTGAAGTCAGAGGTACCTTCAGCACTCAGCAAAGATTTGGAAATCTTCACCAAAAATCAGAATGTTGTCTGTGATTTGCTGTGACGATGCCACATTTACATGGAAAAAATAAAAAAAATGTCTAAAATATTGAGCTAATAGCAAAAATACCTGAAGAGGAAACATTGAAATCTTGGTCACAGAATCACAGAACCAACGAGGTTGGAAAAGACCTCTGAGATCATCGAGTCCAACCTGTGACCCAACCCCACCTTGTCACCCAGACCATGGCACTGATGCCACATCCAGGCTCTGCTTAAACACCTCCAGGGTTGTAGGAACTCTTCTGTCAATGAGGCTCCTCCTTGGGTTGCAGCTCCCAAGACACACCATGAACGTTCCTGCTGAGGGGGCAGGGTCTGGTGTCCACAGGTACCTCATCCCTGGTGTGTCCAGAACAGGAGAGAGATGC
>NW_020933201.1:0-695 GCF_003984885.1 Neopelma chrysocephalum | reverse complement strand
GGTAGGGACTGCTCTGCTGGGAGAGACAAGGTAGGGACTGCTCTGCTCTGGGAGAGACTCTGAGCTGGACCAGCTGAGTGAAGGTAGGCACTACTCTGCTGGGGAGAGGTAAGGTAGGGACTGCTCTGCTGGGACAGACCCTCTGAGCTGTTCAGCTGAGCCCCAGCAGGGCAGGACTGCAGCTCACACTTGTAAATCTCTCTCTCTAGTCTCTGTGTCTATACATAAGTATAGATCTAGTGCTGTAAATACCATTACTTTCCAGTGCTTGTTATAAAAATATATACAGCATCTCTAAGGACCGAAATATAAATTGTTCCAGAGTCTATTCAAAATTCTTTGGAAGCTGCGTGACAAATTCAGTCATTAAAGACAAATTGCAGATTGCAATTAGAAAATATTTCAATGGCAAAGCACAGCATATTTGTTTGGCTGTGGTTTTACTCACGTCACACGTCATTAATTCCTTTAACTTACTACAAATTGAGAAGATTGCTCTCAATGTATTGAATTATTAATTTTTTAGGACGAGAACATTCCTTCCTGTTGTGTTTGGATTTGGTGTTATTTACAGTGAACAATTCCTTTGTAACTAATGCAGTTACAAATGACTGCTTCATACAGCTGTGTAAAGAAAGTATTTTTTTAGTTGATAATCCAAATAGAATATTGTTATTTTAAAATTTTTTGTGACT
>NW_020933200.1:0-654 GCF_003984885.1 Neopelma chrysocephalum | reverse complement strand
TGCTCTGCTGGGAGAGACAAGGTAGGGACTGCTCTGCTGGGAGAGACTCTGAGCTACACCAGCTGAGTGAAGGTAGGCACTGCTCTGCTGGGACAGACCCTCTGAGCTGTTCAGCTGAGCCCCAGCAGGGCAGGACTGCAGCTCACACTTGTAAATCTCTCTCTCTAGTCTCTGTATCTATACATGAGTATAGATCTAGTGCTGTAAATACCATTACTTTCCAGTGCTTGTTATAAAAATATATACAGCATCTCTAAGGAGCGAAATATAAATTGTTCCAGAGTCTACTCAAAATTCTTTGGAAGCTGCGTGACAAATTCAGTCATTAAAGACAAATTGCAGATTGCAATTAGAAAATATTTCAATGGCAAAGCACAGGATATTTGTTTGGCTGTGCTTTTACTCATGTCACACGTCATTAATTCCTTTAACTTACTACAAATTGAGAAGATTGCTCTCAATATATTGATTTATTAATTTTTTAGGACGAGAACATTCCTTCCTGTTGTGTTTGGATTTGGTGTTATTTACAGTGAACAATTCCTTCGTAACTAATGTAGTTACAAATGACTGCTTCATACAGCTGTGTAAAGAAAGTATTTTTTTGGTTGATAATCCAAATAGAATATTGTTATTTTAAAATTTTTTGTGACT
>NW_020933199.1:0-390 GCF_003984885.1 Neopelma chrysocephalum | reverse complement strand
AACCTGGCTTATACAGGGGCAGTCCTCAGTCTCAGCTGTGTGCTGCAGTCCTGCTGGCATATCAGGGAGGGTCTGTGGGAACTGGGTCTAGCAGTTGCCTGCAGACAGTGCAATGTTCCCGTAAGAGATGCAGTTTCCCTGATTGGAGCCCTGGACACACTGGGGAATGGCAACTTTCAGGGGAAAGCCCATGGGCAGGTGGGAGTCCTTCCACATCTCATGATGCTTTCCTTCTGCAAAGGAAGCTATTTCAGTAACGTCCTGCCTACCTATCACCCAGCCTGTATGTTCCACTGGGAACAGTATTTTTCCGCTTTCAGCCCACAAACAATTCTGGGCTAAATAACTTACCACTCTTTTTCTCTCTCTGCTGATCTGGGAGCAAGATGA
>NW_020933198.1:0-356 GCF_003984885.1 Neopelma chrysocephalum | reverse complement strand
GCTGTGTGCTGCAATCCTGCTGGCATATCAGGGAGGGTTTGTGGGAGCTGGGTCTAGCAGTTGCCTGCAGACAGTGCAATGTTCCCATAAGAGATGCAGTTTCCCTGATTGGAGCCCTGGACACACTGGGGAATGGCAACTTTCAGGGGAAAGCCCATGGGCAGGTGGGAGTCCTTCCACATCTCATGATGCTTTCCTTCTGCAAAGGAAGCTATTTCAGTAACGTCCTGCCTACCTATCACCCAGCCTGTATGTTCCACTGGGAACAGTATTTTTCCGCTTTCAGTCCACAAACAATTCTGGGCTAAGTAACTTACCACTCTTTTTCTCTCTCTGCTGATCTGGGAGCAAGATGA
>NW_020933197.1:0-390 GCF_003984885.1 Neopelma chrysocephalum | reverse complement strand
AACCTGGCTTATACAGGGGCAGTCCTCAGTCTCAGCTGTGTGCTGCAGTCCTGCTGGCATATCAGGGAGGGTCTGTGGGAACTGGGTCTAGCAGTTGCCTGCAGACAGTGCAATGTTCCCGTAAGAGATGCAGTTTCCCTGATTGGAGCCCTGGACACACTGGGGAATGGCAACTTTCAGGGGAAAGCCCATGGGCAGGTGGGAGTCCTTCCACATCTCATGATGCTTTCCTTCTGCAAAGGAAGCTATTTCAGTAACGTCCTGCCTACCTATCACCCAGCCTGTATGTTCCACTGGGAACAGTATTTTTCCGCTTTCAGCCCACAAACAATTCTGGGCTAAATAACTTACCACTCTTTTTCTCTCTCTGCTGATCTGGGAGCAAGATGA
>NW_020933196.1:0-356 GCF_003984885.1 Neopelma chrysocephalum | reverse complement strand
GCTGTGTGCTGCAATCCTGCTGGCATATCAGGGAGGGTTTGTGGGAGCTGGGTCTAGCAGTTGCCTGCAGACAGTGCAATGTTCCCATAAGAGATGCAGTTTCCCTGATTGGAGCCCTGGACACACTGGGGAATGGCAACTTTCAGGGGAAAGCCCATGGGCAGGTGGGAGTCCTTCCACATCTCATGATGCTTTCCTTCTGCAAAGGAAGCTATTTCAGTAACGTCCTGCCTACCTATCACCCAGCCTGTATGTTCCACTGGGAACAGTATTTTTCCGCTTTCAGTCCACAAACAATTCTGGGCTAAGTAACTTACCACTCTTTTTCTCTCTCTGCTGATCTGGGAGCAAGATGA
>NW_020933195.1:0-521 GCF_003984885.1 Neopelma chrysocephalum | reverse complement strand
GAGGATTATGAATAACTGGCATTTTGAAGTTAGACACACACAAAAAAAAGACTTCTGCTTTTTTTGTTTAGCTGGAGACTATAAAACCAATACCAGATAGTGTTCCAGCTCTTGGGGCTTATCCCACGTGCTGTGACAGAGGTTTGCTCTTATGCCATCTTCAAACTTTAATTTGCTAGATACTCATGATGAGAGTGCAGGTGGTGGGCAGTACATCTGGGATCTTGAACCAGAGCTGAGAAGCTGCCCTGGCATGGTGTGAAATGGCTCAGGAATAGATGGGGATGGAAGGCAACTTGTTTTTACAAAGTTTGAAGCCACCTGCACTCTCATCATGAGTATCTAGCAAATTAAAGTTTGAAGATGGCATAAGAGCAAACCTCTGTCACAGCACGTGGGATAAGCCCCAAGAGCTGGAACACTATCTGGTATTGGTTTTATAGTCTCCAGCTAAACAAAAAAAGCAGAAGTCTTTTTTTTGTGTGTGTCTAACTTCAAAATGCCAGTTATTCATAATCCTC
>NW_020933194.1:0-573 GCF_003984885.1 Neopelma chrysocephalum | reverse complement strand
TGTGGAGGATCAATTATCAGATTGGGAGAGATACAAGAAGTGGAGAGAACTGTATGGAAATTGAGTGGACTATGAACTTTGAACACACTGAACGGACCTTCACATCACGGACTGACTGTTATATTTCCCAGTTATACTGTGTTATTTGTTCCTATTGTTATACCCCTGTTTGCTACTGGTTTTCATGAAAATTTTAATGTACCCTCCATGTTAGCTCTTCTTCCCCTCAGACTTTCCCGCCTTAAGTTGTTTACCTCCTTGTTCTCCCCTGCTTTCCCGCTCCTCTGCCGCTGATTGGCCAAGGTTTGCCGCAGTGCAGAGTGAGCTCTCATTGGTCCCTTCCCTTAGATACTCCAAAGTTACACCTACCTCTCCCTTATCCTCCAATCATTGTTTTCCCTGGGTTGTCAATCCCATGCTCCTCCCCAGTTCTGAATCCTCCCCTCAGACCTACCCTATTTAAGTCCCTGTTTCCCCTTAATAAATTGGCATTGCTTCCTCGACCTTCAACTGTGTCCTGACCCTCATTCGCAGTGCCGCGTCCCAACTCCCTTTACCCCTCGGGCCGTGGCA
>NW_020933193.1:0-7019 GCF_003984885.1 Neopelma chrysocephalum | reverse complement strand
ATTCGCAGTGCCGCGTCCCAACTCCCTTTACCCCTCGGGCCGTGGCAAGTGGCGCCCAACGTGGGGCACAGTTAGAGGTCCCTCACATTGAGGAAACTCCTGTGTCTCCACTCGGGCTCAGGCGTCGCCGGAGAGGTGATCGTCCCGCCGGTCCCCCCAGCTGGACGGACGACTGTGGGCTGCAGAGCTGCACGGGTCGACGCACCGGAGAAGGTGAGCAGCTGGGGACATTCCACACCCACCCCAACACCAACACCCCAATATTTTTAACAGAAAAGGGAGGATTTCCATAACACCGAAAATGGGACTTACACTGTCCACCTCCCAGAAATTTGTATATAGACGTCTTAAAGACTTCATTATTGAGCACGGTCACCCCCTGGATAAGAAATCCGCCAAGGCACTCGCTAAATGGCTGGACGATAAAAACCATAAATTAACCGATGACACCACAGCCGAAGAGTGGCAGGCAATTGGTTACAGCCTATGGCGTGACAATGAAAAGGGGGACCGAAAAGCAAAAAAGGCACTCATCGCCTGGAGGCTAGTTCTGATGGTGCTACAGCACCAAATGATGAACGAGAACAGCAGCCTCCATGTACCAGCTAAGAAACAAGAAAAATCAGCTACGTCACACCAATTGCGGCATACACAAAATGGCGGGAGGGAGAAGACACCACCACGACGAGCACAAAATGGCGGCGAGGAGGAGGGAAACGGGAAACGCGCGGGACGGAGGCGGGAAAGAGCACCGCGGGAACCATCAGCGCGGGAAGAGAGGGGGCGGGCCCTCATAGCACCACCCTCCAGACCACCTCCACCTCCTCCTGCGCGCATCAGAGACCCCTCCCCTGAGTCACCCACGTGCTCGTCCACTCCCTCCAGCTCCACCTCCTCCCCTGAGAGGTCACCTTCCGGGGGTGAAAGGGGGGTGAGGGGCGGGGCTAGGCCAAAGGTCAAAGCCGGCTTCCGGCAACATGGCCGCGCCCATAGGGCCCATAACACCAAGGCCTACCCTGCCTGCCGCTACACTGACACCGACCCAGATAATGACACAGGCCATGCACAGCGCTCCCCTGAAAGGCACAGAGAGATGCCTAACATCTGGAAGCCTTTCAGGGAGGAAGCAGCTCAGGCCAATGACACTGAATTTTTAAAGGCTTTTCCGATATTTTTGGAAGAAGGAAAGGCTCCGGAATGGAGACCGATCTCATATCCCATGTTGAAAGACATTAAAAAAGCCATGGTCGAGTATGGCTTGGGAGCGCCATACACGATCGGTCTCCTGGAGTCCTTCTTCCTGGCGTACCTTCTCATTCCCTACGACATCAGAGCAGTTATTAATGGTCTTTTTACAACCATCCAGTCCTCGGTATTCGAGGCTGAATGGAAGAAATTAATTGTGACTTACGTAAATGAAAAAATGGAGAGAAGGGGAATCCCAGTGAGGCAGGCAATAGACATGCTCTATGGAGAGGGAAGCTACTCAACCAGAGGGGATCAATCCAGAATTGAACCCAAATTTTTAGAAATTACCAAAGAATTGGCATTAGAGGCAGTAAAGAGGGTGGCGGACGCATATGTCCAGACACCCTCTTTCACTCTCATTAACCAAGGCCCCAAAGAACCGTTCATTGACTTTATTACAAGACTAAAAGAGGCAATTAAAAGACAAGTTAATCAAAAAGAAAGCCAAGAGATCCTATTTAACAAATTAGTCATTGAAAAAGCCAACGAAGACTGTCAAAAAGCACTAAAGATGCTAAAAGATCCCTCTCTGGTTGAGATGATCGAAGCCTGTAAAAACATTGGCTCTAACTCCCATAAAGCACGCCTATTGGCTGCCGCCTTCACTGGGCCCCAGACGTGTTTTAATTGTGGACAAAAAGGCCATTTTAAGAAGCACTGCCCCAAAGCTGTCTCAGAACCCAACCTATCTAATGTACCCAAATCCCTCTGCCGGAGGTGTGGGAAGGGTTTTCACTGGTCATCGGCCTGTAGGTCGGTGACCAACATTAATGGTGAACCCCTTCCCCCCAGAAAATCTCCCGGAATGAAGCGAAAAGTCACCTTCAGCTCCCTACCCGACCTACGTCAATGCTCTTGTGAGCATTCGGGAAACGGGGAGCAGAGCGCTCAGGGGGGCGCGAGGACACAAACAACCCCTCAGCTGCGCTCCATCTTGCGCCAAACTCCGCGCCCAACCACCCCGTAATCGGGAGACCTCCGGCAGAACTTGTCCCTCCTCAAAATCCATGTACTCCCTTGAATTGGATAACCCTTACTGTTACCCACCCACTACCTCTATTAAATCAATGTGAGCAGATAATCAAAGTTGCACCATCTACAGAAATAGACTCAAATACCATATACCTAATAGTCTCTCATCTTTCGGCTGTGGCAAGAGGCATTTTTGTGACTCCCACACTCCTGACGGGGTTGACGAATTCTAACATCGCCATCTGTCTAACTGTCCACCTTCCACCTTTACAGCTGGAGGACTGCTTCCCAGTGGCCAAGATGATCCCCACTGACGATCTCCTCTGTGCGGTGTCGTGGGAAGAAGAGCGGGGAGATAACTCGCTGATGGAAGCCCATTGGGCAACCGCAGTGAGGACCTCTCGACCACTACTAACGTGTCGTGTTCTCTTCCCCCTGTCTAGACACCCGCAGAGGGTGACGGTGGAGGGTCTTTTGGACACGGGAGCAGACGTTACCATCATCGCCTCCAAGGACTGGCCGCATAGCTGGCCAGCCCACACGACAGATACCAGGGTCAGCGGTGTGGGAGGAGTCCAACACCCTGTCAGGAGTCGGGAAATGGTAACAGTATATGGGCCAGAGGGCAGATCTGCAACTCTACAGCCGTACGTATTAAACATACCCGTTACATTATGGGGAAGAGACGCCATGGAACAGTGGCAACTGACACTTGGGACCGAGGAAAATTTTTAGGAGGGGTCACTGAACAAGTGCAGCTGCCCAAACTGATCTGGAAAACGGAAACACCAGTTTGGGTAGATCAGTGGCCCCTTCCCAAACAAAAGCTGCAAATTCTAAATGATCTGGTTAATCAAGAATTGGCTAAAGGACACTTGGAGCCTTCCACCAGTCCCTGGAACACTCCAGTGTTCGTGATAAAAAAGTCCTCAGGTTCCTGGAGATTTCTCCAGGACCTGCGCAAAGTTAATGAAGTCCTCGAGCCAATGGGAGCCCTCCAGCAGGGAATGCCTTCTCCATCTATGCTCCCTGCTGAATGGCCCCTAGTGGTAATCGACATTAAGGACTGCTTTTTCCACATATATTTGAATCCGGCTGATTCGGCTAAATTCGCATTTTCAGTCCCTGCCATCAACGCCTGTGAACCCCATCGCAGGTTCCAGTGGAAAGTGCTTCCTCAGGGGATGAAAAATTCTCCAACACTTTGTCAGATGTTTGTGGCAAAGGTGTTGGAACCAATTAGAAAGAAATTTCCGCAATCAATCATCTTCCATTACATGGATGATGTATTGATTTGCGCAAAAACCAAATTATCAGTCAGACAAACATTGGACGCTACAATTTCGGCCCTAAATTCAAATGGATTGGAAATATCCCCTGAAAAAATACAAAGAGAAGCACCTTGGAGGTACCTCGGACTCCAAATTAGCGCAAAAACTATAAAACCTCAATTAGTAGAAATTGACAAAAAGGTCCGAACTTTAAACGACCTCCAAAAGCTGCTGGGAGCGATCAATTGGATCAGACCTGTGCTGGGGATCACAACCGGTGATTTGCACCCACTGTTCGAGCTCTTAAAAGGAGATGCAGATCTGTCCTCCCCCAGATTTTTAACATCTGACGCCAGAAAAGCCCTTGCCACAGTCGAAACAAAAATATCCGAGAGACAAACAAATCGCAGGATGGAGGGACTGCCATCCTCATTAGTCATCATTCGAGAAAAACATCAACCGCTAGCTATATTGGGACAATTCACAACGGATAAGAAAGACTTCTGTCTGTGGGAGTGGTTGTTCCTCCCCCATCAATTTACAAAAACAATTATAACATTGGCAGAGATGATTGGCAAACTAATTTTCAAAGGTCGCACCAGGTGTCTAGAACTCAGTGGAGAGGAACCGAATTACATCTACCTCCCATTGACTTCTGAACACCTGGAACAACTGCTGCAGAATTCTACAGATTTTCAAATCGCCATCGGGGGTTACCCGGGAGAAGTGAAATTTCACCTCCCGGCGTGCCCTTTCTTACAAAGATTAATCCCAATTCCATTAAAATTGAAAGTCATGCAATCAGATCTACCCATCAAAAATGCAAAAACCATTTTTACCGATGGCTCAGGGAGAACCGGAAATGCGGTAATTGTTTGGAAACAAAAGAATAATTGGCACCAAGACATTCACAAAGTACAAGGTTCCCCACAAATCGTAGAATTATCAGCAGTTGTTCGCGCCTTCCAAATTTTCGATAAAGAACCTATTAATATTGTTTCAGATTCGGCATATGTTGTGGGCATCGTCAAACGGATTGAAAATTCATATTTGAAAGATGTATCCAATGAAAAATTATCTAATCTGCTGAAAAAATTATTGTTTTTAATAGAAATTCGAGAGTTCAGATATTACATTGTACATACAAGATCCCATACTACTCTACCAGGTCCTGTGGCTGAGGGAAACCAGATCGCCGACCATCTGGCAGGTATGGTTGTCACCCCAAATCTGTACCAACAAGCAAAAATTTCCCATGAGTTTTTTCACCAGAATGCGCGATCGCTGAAAAAACAATTTGGCCTCAAATTAACACAAGCAAAAGAAATTCTAAAAGCATGTCCAGATTGCCAAAAAATTGCCCCACTGGTTCCAGAGGGGACAAATCCCAGGGGGCTAACAGCGTTAGAGATCTGGCAATCTGATGTTACGCATGTACCTGAATTTGGCAAATTAAAGTATGTTCATGTGTCTGTGGACACATTTTCAAAAATGATCGTAGCCACCGCACATTCTGGCGAAAAAAGCAAAGATGTCAAGAAACATTTCCTGTCTGCTTTTGCTAGGATGGGAGTCCCCAAACAAATTAAAACTGATAATGGACCATCCTATGTATCAGCAGACACAAAAAAGTTTTTTGATGATTGGGGAATTCACCATACCACTGGAATTCCTCACAACCCCACAGGACAGGGTATAGTAGAACGTGCCCACCAAAATATCAAAAATTTACTCAATAAACAAAAAAGGGGGAGTATTGGCCTAACTCCTCAAGAAAGATTGGAAAAAGTCATGTACGTATTAAATTTTTTAAATTTAGCAGAGGAACACGAAACTCACACAGACAGAAGTCCCATAGATAAGCACTTTAAATCAGAAGATGTACTAAATAAACAGAAAGCAAAAATCATGTATAAAGATCCAATTACAGAATCGTGGACGGGCCCTTTCTCCCTAATCACCTGGGGGAAAGGGTACGCATGTATTACAGGACCAACAGGACCAAAGTGGGTCCCAACCAGACGAATAAGGATACACCAGGAACGAGACACAACATGTGGACCATCTATCTCTCCACCATCTTCATCGTCACCCTAAGACTTACCGGCATCTCCACATCTTTCCCCCTAAAGGATTGGATGCAACAACCTACCGAAAATCTATGGGTAACGTTGGCCAAAGCTACGGGAACGGACACTCTGTGTCTGGCCCAGACGGGCGCTGGCAACCCTTTTCAGACCTGTCTTGTAGGTGTCCCTATTTCTTCTACTAACGATTGGAATGCGTTTTTACCTTTAACCCGAATCACAGACCCTCTTCCTTTCACTTCCGCCACTCTCGCTCAAGCAGTCTCTCGCACTCACCTCTCTTTTGACCCTCCTCAAGAGATCGATCTCCTTGGATCTATCCCTACTAACACCTGCATTTTATTTCACCGCTACACAGAACCCAAATTGTTTACTCCCTTTAATGTCTCTGCTAACAAGCCCATCTATCGCGAGCTTCCTTCTTCGTGGTGTAACCACTCCGTGATTACAGCGGTTACCACAGAGACCATACCGAGGTGGAGGAAACTTCCCCAAGGGTATTTCCTTCTGTGCGGGGACCGGGCTTGGCAGGGGATTCCTGCATACCCAGAGGGTGGTCCTTGCACAGTGGGAAAACTTGCCCTTTTCAATCCGGCCAAATTTCAACTTCCAGACCAAGCCTCCTCCCCACAAGATTCGACTCCAAATTCTCCCTTGTCAAAAATCAGTAGAACAAAAAGAACATTCGTCCTATACGAACGCCCAGTCCTCCCAAAACCTCGACCTACACCTCCGAAACCTCCAGTACCTCTTGCCGCTCCCGCTCCTAAAACACCCCCTCTCCTTGTTCCACCCTCTTTTACCGTTCCGCCACCTTTACCATTCCCTGAGGACTGCGATTCCCATATCTACATTTGGCCTCGCATCAAAAATTTCTGGGCTTCCTTCCCGTTTTCAGGAATTGGAACAGCTCATGCGTTATCTCTACTCACCCACCTCGGTTGCTGGCTCACAAAGGAAGCGAACGCAACAACAACGGCGATAGAGGGGTTGTTAGCAGACACACAGAAATTAAAAGAAGTTAGTCTACAAAACCGTGCAGCTATTGACTTCCTACTCTTGGCACATGGACATGGGTGCCAAGAGTTCGAAGGCATGTGCTGCATGAATTTTTCGGATCATGCTCAATCAATTCACAAAAGTATCGATCAATTAAAAGGTTTGGTCCAAGATATCCGTCAATCCCATAGTGAGGGATTAGACGGACTTTTTGATTGGCTTAAATTTCCATCAATTCCTAATTGGCTCAGAAAAATATTAATTTTGGCTCTAATTTCTGTGGGTGGTCTTTTTGCTCTATGCACTTGCTTGCCCTGTCTTTTTGTTTGTTTCCGCCAGCTGTTCCTGAAATCGATCAACGCCAACGTTGTGTCCATAAATAAAGAAGGGGGAGATGTGGAGGATCAATTATCAGATTGGGAGAGATACAAGAAGTGGAGAG
>NW_020933192.1:0-410 GCF_003984885.1 Neopelma chrysocephalum | reverse complement strand
TCTGGGTGTGTGTCAGACACATTTCTGAGGGTCTGTGAGAAACATCTTTGAGGGTCTGTGAGAAACATCTCTGGGGGTCTGTGAGAAGCATCTCTGGGGGGCTGTGAGAAGCATTTCTGGGGGTCTGTGAGAAACATCTCTGGGTGTGTGTCACACATTTCTGAGAGTCTGTGAGAAACATCTTTGAGGGTCTGTGAGAAACATCTCAGGGTCTGTGAGAGGCATTTCTGGGGGGCTGTGAGAAATATCTCTGGGGGGTGTGAGGAACATCTCTGGGGGGCTGTGAGGAACATCTTTGAGGGTCTGTGAGAAGCATTTCTGGGGGTCTGTGAGAAGCACCTCTGAGGGTCTGAGAGAAACATCTCTGGGTGTGTGTCAGACACATTTCTGAGGGTCTGTGAGAAACATCT
>NW_020933191.1:0-519 GCF_003984885.1 Neopelma chrysocephalum | reverse complement strand
AAGGGAAATGCTGTTTTCCTTTGGACTTACTGCCTTCCTAAATATTCTAGGTGGATTTCAATACAGAAGATGTAAAAACCCCCAGGAACAAGGGATTTACAGCCTCCCTGGAGGAGTGTCCCAGTGATAAACCCACCCTTCTACCCACGTTGAGAGCTTTAGGTGCTGCAGAACGTGAGGTAAACTGGGAGAAATGAGAATAATTGACCAGAATAATTCGAGTTTTTGCCTTCGACATCCCATTTCCCCTCTCTTCTTCCCACCAAAATAGTGTTTGTTGTCGAGTTGTTGGCTGCAGGGCCAAGTGTTTCACTGAGAATTGTGCCAAGGAGCTTAGAAATGAGAACAGAATTAAGGTGAAAACAGAATTAAGGTGAAAACAGAATTAAGGTGAAAACAGAATTCAAATGAAAACAGAATTAAGGTGAAAACAGAATTAAGGTGAAAACAGAATTCAAATGAAAACAGAATTCAAATGAAAAGAGAATCCAAATGAAAAGAGAATCCAAATGAAAAGAG
>NW_020933190.1:0-493 GCF_003984885.1 Neopelma chrysocephalum | reverse complement strand
AAGGGAAATGCTGTTTTCCTTTGGACTTACTGCCTTCCTAAATATTCCAGGTGGATTTCAATACAGAAGATGTAAAAACCCCCAGGAACAAGGGATTTACAGCCTCCCTGGAGGAGTGTCCCAGTGATAAACCCACCCTTCTACCCACGTTGAGAGCTTTAGGTGCTGCAGAACGTGAGGTAAACTGGGAGAAATGAGAATAATTGACCAGAATAATTCGAGTTTTTGCCTTCAACAGCCCATTTCCCCTCTCTTCTTCCCACCAAAATAGTGTTTGTTGTCGAGTTGTTGGCTGCAGGGCCAAGTGTTTCATTGAGAATTGTGCCAAGGAGCTTAGAAATGAGAACAGAATTAAGATGAAAACAGAATTAAGATGAAAACAGAATTAAAATGAGAACAGAATTAAAATGAAGACAGAATTAAGATGAGAACAGAATTCAAATGAGAACAGAATTCAAATGAAAACAGAATTCAAATGAAAACAGAATTCAAA
>NW_020933189.1:0-1760 GCF_003984885.1 Neopelma chrysocephalum | reverse complement strand
AGGAGGGGTTTAGGAACAGTTATCCCAGGACTTTGGAGAGCAGAACAGCCTCCAGTGTTGCTGTTCTGGCTGGGCTGAGGTTGATTTTAACCTGGAAAGGTCTTTGCAGAAGTGAATCACTGGGGTGGAGCTTTTGGTGTTTTCGTTCTTGCTCTCTGTGCTCAAAATGGTATTTTCAATGGGTTTGTTTGTTGTGGACATGAGGAGTTTTTGTGTGAATAATGCAAGAAGACAGGAAGAGAATTCTCTGGACAAATGTTCATTTTATTGTATTTTAGTGGGAATTGTGGGGTTTGCAGTGTGTGTGTGCAGCTGGGCGTGTTCTGGGGTGGGATTGATGGATTTTCATGATGTATCAAAGCTCTGCCCGTGTGTCCCTGCAGTCACCACACCTCCAGTCAGAAGGGAAAACCCCAAACCATCAATGCAACACACTTTGGAGCACTTATTTTCTCCATATTTTCACATAAAGCACGTTGCACTTGCAGCATTTAGAGGTGGAGTGTGGGAGCAAATAATACACCCAGCCAATGTTGATGTTTTATTTCCCTTCAGCTGCCTCAGTATTGTTATATAATTAATATTAATTGCTGAATAGTTGTGGAAGGTATGGCACGGTTATGATAAAACAAAGCACTCAGTGCACACCTGGGTGTGCTTTGAAAGCCTTACAATAACCATTTTTAAACTCTTCTTTAGGTGTGGGTATAAATAACACGCAGCAACATGTGCAGCTTCATTGTGTGCAAAATGCATACTCACAGTATTGGCTGCTTATAATTTTTTGGGTGCTTAATTTTGTATTTTTCAGTGTGTTGGCAGTGAGAGAAAGTCACCAGGCACTTGTGTGCAGCATTTCAGAAAAACACAATCAGCAGCTGCTTGTCCAAGTCACTTATTAAATTATTCTAAGCCTGCAGAAATCAAAAGAACAGACACAGGAACCGTGTTTGTGTCGTGTTTTCAGCAGATAATCCCTCAGAAGTATAACATGCTTTTAGGGGTTGTGAACAGACTCACAGAATTACTCCGCAGTCCCCTAAATCCTTTTGGAGTTTAATCTCCTCATGATCTGTGGGATGCAACTTGAAGGCATTTAGCATTTATTATTTACTCCCCAGTGTTTGTTGGGAATGGAGCAGGCACGTTGGAACAGCGTTAGGAAAATCAAATGTGTGTCTGTGTTTATTATGGACACAGCCTGCAAGGGGCTGAGGGAGCTGCTGCAAGTGGAAATCTTAATGAATGGCACGAGGAGGAATAAATCCTTGCTCTTCCAGCTGAGTTTTGCTTGAGAAAACTCGTTGCCTGTGAGAGGAGGGATGGCACACAGAGATTTAATGTCACGTGGAGTCCCTTCGAGCTTTGCCATCGGGTTTTTGGGGTTTAGCTCTGTGATTTTTCTCCCTTTCTCTGTACAGTGAATATTTCATTCAGTGCTTCATTTGTGTGAGTAAACTCAGGGGAGTTTGTGCTTCCTGGCCAGCAGTGCTGTGGAGCTGCAGTTACAGGTGTGTCTGTACCTGGGAGAAGAGCGAGATTTCCCTCCCTGGAACGTTTCTGTGTCATGGAATAAAAGTGATTTTTGTCGGAAATGGGTGTTTCTGTTGGGAGGGTGCTTTTATTCCTGGCAAGGGAGTGGGTTTTGTGGCCGTGCACAGGAGGGAAATCCTGCATTTGGGGTGTGCAAAGCTTTTATCACCCCAGGGACAGCCATGGATAATATCCAGGAGGGACCCTGTCTCACCTGGAGGTGTTGA
>NW_020933188.1:0-1761 GCF_003984885.1 Neopelma chrysocephalum | reverse complement strand
AGGAGGGGTTTAGGAACAGTTATCCCAGGACTTTGGAGAGCAGAACATTCTCCAGTGTTGCTGTTCTGGCTGGGCTGAGCGTGATTTTAACCTGGAAAGGTCTTTGCAGAAGTGAATCACTGGGATGGAGCTTTTGGTGCTTTTGTTCTTGCTCTCTGTGCTCAAAATGGTATTTTCAATGGGTTTGTTTGTTGTGGACATGAGGAATTTTTGTGTGAATAATGCAAGAAGACAGGAAGAGAATTCTCTCGACAAATGTTCATTTTATTGTATTTTAGTGGGAATTGTGGGGTTTGCAGTGTGTGTGTGGAGCTGGGTGTGTTCTGGGGTGGGAATTGATGGATTTTCATGATGTATCAAAGCTCTGCCCGTGTGTCCCTGCAGTCACCACACCTCCAGTCAGAAGGGAAAACCCCAAACCATCAATGCAACACACTTTGGAGCACTTATTTTCTCCATATTTTCATATCAAGCACGTTGCACTTGCAGCGTTTAGAGGTGGAGTGTGGAAGCAAATAACATACCCAGCCAATGTTGATGTTTTATTTCCCTTTAGCTGCCTCAGTATTGTTATATAATTAATATTAATTGCTGAATAGTTGTGGAAGGTATGGCACGGTTATGATAAAACAAAGCACTCAGTGCACACCTGGATGTGCTTTGAAAGCCTTACAATAACCATTTTTAAACTCTTCTTTAGTTGTGGGTATAAATAACACGCAGCAACATGTGCAGCTTCATTGTGTGCAAAATGCATACTCACAGTATTGGCTGCTTATAATTTTTTGGGTGCTTAATTTTCTATTTTTCAGTGTGTTGGCAGTGAGAGGAAGTCACCAGGCACTTGTGTGCAGCATTTCAGAAAAACACAATCAGCAGCTGCTTGTCCAAGTCACTTATTAAATTATTCTAAGCCTGCAGAAATCAAAAGAACAGACACAGGAACCGTGTTTGTGTCGTGTTTTCAGCAGATAATCCCTCAGAAGTATAACATGCTTTTAGGGGTTGTGAACAGACTCACAGAATTACTCCGCAGTCCCCTAAATCCTTTTGGATTTTAATCTCCTCATGATCTGTGGGATGCAACTTGAAGGCATTTAGCGTTTATTATTTACTCCCCAGTGTTTGTTGGGAATGGAGCAGGCACATTGGAACAGCGTTGGGAAAATCAAATGTGTGTCTGTGTTTATTATGGACACAGCCTGCAAGGGACTGAGGGAGCTGCTGGAAGGGGAAATCTTAATGAATGGCACGAGGAGGAATAAATCCTTGCTCTTCCAGCTGAGTTTTGCTTGAGAAAACTCGTTGCCTGTGAGAGGAGGGATGGCACACAGAGATTTAATGTCACGTGGAGTCCCTTCGAGCTTTGCCATCGGGTTTTTGGGGTTTAGCTCTGTGATTTTTCTCCCTTTCTCTGTACAGTGGACATTTCATTCAATGCTTCATTTGTGTGAGTAAACTCAGGGGAGTTTGTGCTTCCTGGCCAGCAGTGCTGTGGAGCTGCAGTTACAGGTGTGTCTGTACCTGGGAGAAGAGCGAGATTTCCCTTCCTGGAACGTTTCTGTGTCATGGAATAAAAGTGATTTTTGTTGGAAATGGGTGTTTCTGTTGGGAGGGTGCTTTTATTCCTGGCAAGGGACTGGGTTTTGTGGCCGTGCACAGGAGGGAAATCCTGCACTTGGGGTGTGCAAAGCTTTTATCACCCCAGGGACAGCCATGGATAATATCCAGGAGGGACCTTGTCTCACCTGGAGGTGTTGA
>NW_020933187.1:0-3176 GCF_003984885.1 Neopelma chrysocephalum | reverse complement strand
CGCATAAACCGGCACCACGTTGGTTTGTGTCTTTGTTACGGGCAACAGTTTTGGCGACACCAGATTGGGACTCCGGGGGCAGCTGGGGCGGCTCACGAGCTGATCCACTCCATGCCGGCAACCAGGTGATTTCTGGGGAGACATCGACCCGTGCCCGACCCCGCGCCCGCCGGACAACCATCCAGGTAAGCCCGAAGGTGCTTTATTCCTTTTAGGTTTGTTGGTTGGGAGCCTGCCTATAAGACGGGACCGTGAGTTTCCCGCTGGGTTGGGCTAAAAGGTACCTTGGTTGGGGAGCCTAGGCGCTGGTCGTAAGACGTAGCGAAAGCCGCGCTGTACCAGCACTCGCCACTCAGAGGGAGAATTGGCGAGTTGGTTTTGGTTTTGGAATAAGTATATCATTGTGTTATTGTGAATTTGATTTTGAATCCAGACTGTGGTGTGTGTGTGTGTGTGAGTCAGTATGATGCCGTTTAAAACCTTTAGGGCACTGTCTTGTGTAGAAAATAATATCCCTAGCGATTCTCCGCTTGGTTGCTTATTAAAACACTGGAAGGAAGGAAATTTCGGACAAAAGTTAAGCAAGAAACAATTGATTGATTATTGTAATAATGTATGGCCTCAATATGAGACAGAAGGAATGCAGTGGCCTAGGAATGGTTCATTGACTCCGGAAATTATAACCCCCTTGATGCAATATTTACGGGAAAACAAGATGTGGAATGAAACACCGTATCTAGATCTGTTTTATTATTTAAAACGTAAGACTGAATGGCAAAAAGAATGTGGTATGTTGATTTTGAAAGAACTGGGTGATAAATGCATAGGATGTCAAGAGCGGAAAATATGGTTTTCAGAACCAGAGGAGGATGTGTCTTTGTTAGTCTCCCCTGGCATAACTCCAAGGGCGCCTCCGGGAGATAGCCTCCCTTCACGTGTGAGGGCACAATCACCCACCATGCCCCCGTTAGAATCGTCCTCGGATGAGGAGGAAATGAGAGGGCGAAAATGTGATTTTGATAGAACTCCGCTAGCAGAACGGACTCGGAAGGGGTGAGGGGAGACGAGGAAGGAGAGGGGAGACAGACGTTACACCCTCACCCCCTAGATTAATGGCTCCTTTGCGGGAAGCAGTTGGAGCGGACGGAGGAAAAGTCATGATGAAAGTTTCTTTTTTAACTAATGATATATTAATTTGGAAACAGTCAGCTGAAACAGTCAGCTGGGACATATAGAGAAAATCCGGAGCGGGTGACTTGTATTATAAAAATGGTAATAAAAACTCAAAATCCGGACTGGAATGATTTACAGGTATTGTTAGATACAATTCTGGATTCAACAGAAAAAGAAATGGCATTGAGAATGATGGTGGAAAGAGCGAAAGAAGTAGTAAAAAAGAAGAACCTCAGAGAGAGATTACAGATAGCCCTCTGAGAAAAAGATTAGTAAAAGGTGACTTTGAGGCTAGGATGCTGAGGATTCCCCCTGAGAGTCCCTTAGAGAACCTCTTAGAGAACTGGAGTTGTTATTCCAGCACTTATAGAAGATCAAAGGAGAAAATGATTAAGTATTGTATTGAAGCGTGGGGAGGTAGAAGAATAGGAAATAATACCTACTGGCCCATGTGTGGTACTTTTAAGAATTGGGTCTGTGAACTTTTAAATTGGTATGTTAGCGATAAAAAACCTTTTTGCCCAGAAGAGAGTTTTTATGCCGCTATATGGTTAGAAGCCAGTGAAGATATTTACCTGTTTTCTTTAAGAGAAAGAAGGAGAGAGGAAGAGAGTCAGAAGCAAGAAGAGTGAATGGAGATTTTACTGCTGCTATATTTAATGCTGCTACATTTAATGCTGCTATATAATATACTGACAAAGATGAGTCTCATACCAAAATGTTAGTATGTTGCTCATTAAATAAATACACTGTGAGTGCATATTTTTAACAGGGCTGTGAAAGTGTAGAAACACCAATTCGAGCTGCAAAACGTGGATGGACACATGTCAGTTGCATTGAAAGATTAGTGAATCCCTCACGCTGGCAAGTAGTCGACACTCCTGGAAGACACCAAGGTAGTCTTAAGAAGAAAAGTTATGATAGAGACATTAAGCAACTTTACTACTTTACTTTTAAGAATTAAATGTCTACTAGCATTTATTGTGGCATTCATGTTATCTTTGTTTGTATATTATGGAATATTTGGGGCATGAAAATGTGTTAAAATACTACGAATTGGGGCACAAAAATCTGTTAAAATACGTTGAGCTAGGTTTTAACATAACATATCGAGAACACGCAGACCCAAAAGAAATTGATACACGAGATATAAGAGTGTGGTGTAATACACCAGGTTGTAAATGTTATCCATTTGTTTGTTTTAAATGTAAAAGGTGCCAAGAGAAATGATGGACGCACTGTAGAGACGGATATCCTCCTAGAGGAGTCTGTGATCAGTGCTATCGATCAGAACGAGAATTCACTGATTGGGCATTAAAACAGTTAGAAAGAAAGGGAGTTCCGTGGGATTCCCCCGAATATTGGAATTGTGACACTTATGGAATAAACCCTCAAAATTTCTGTTATTTATATTATGTAGGAGCTCCTTTCGTAGTGGATATAGTAAAAGTCCAGTGCCGACGGGATGTTAGTGCCGTGTCGTGTAACGAGCCTATGGTAAAGGCTGCCTCGTGGCCCGCATATACAGCACGTCTCACTAAAAAGAGGCATATTCCTACTTGGGACTCCTGCTGCCGAGAAGATGAAACACCCTGTGACTCGAAGCAATCGAGCCGACAGGCGAGGCAGAGGAGGAAACGCCAAAAAAAAAGGAAGAGCCTAGGTTGTGGGACACGGAAGCCGCGATGGCTGAACTCCCCCAGGACTGGTGAAGATAAAAGGACTAGTAATATCCAAATTAATAAAGAATCAGAATTAATAAAGAAACAGGTTTTTCTCTAGGCACTGTTTACATGATTGCTATCCTTAATATACTATTGACAGCACCAATACATGCAGGAAACCTGCATGAATCATTCAAATAGATTTTAATTAGATGAGAAAACTAAAAAGTGCTTGCTACTTTTACAGAGATGGGAAACCCCACCTTTTACATATATTTGTGTGATTTAGTTGTTGTAGAGCCATGTAGAAACGCCTACTCATACTATATGTGCCCTACT
>NW_020933186.1:0-3176 GCF_003984885.1 Neopelma chrysocephalum | reverse complement strand
CGCATAAACCGGCACCACGTTGGTTTGTGTCTTTGTTACGGGCAACAGTTTTGGCGACACCAGATTGGGACTCCGGGGGCAGCTGGGGCGGCTCACGAGCTGATCCACTCCATGCCGGCAACCAGGTGATTTCTGGGGAGACATCGACCCGTGCCCGACCCCGCGCCCGCCGGACAACCATCCAGGTAAGCCCGAAGGTGCTTTATTCCTTTTAGGTTTGTTGGTTGGGAGCCTGCCTATAAGACGGGACCGTGAGTTTCCCGCTGGGTTGGGCTAAAAGGTACCTTGGTTGGGGAGCCTAGGCGCTGGTCGTAAGACGTAGCGAAAGCCGCGCTGTACCAGCACTCGCCACTCAGAGGGAGAATTGGCGAGTTGGTTTTGGTTTTGGAATAAGTATATCATTGTGTTATTGTGAATTTGATTTTGAATCCAGACTGTGGTGTGTGTGTGTGTGTGAGTCAGTATGATGCCGTTTAAAACCTTTAGGGCACTGTCTTGTGTAGAAAATAATATCCCTAGCGATTCTCCGCTTGGTTGCTTATTAAAACACTGGAAGGAAGGAAATTTCGGACAAAAGTTAAGCAAGAAACAATTGATTGATTATTGTAATAATGTATGGCCTCAATATGAGACAGAAGGAATGCAGTGGCCTAGGAATGGTTCATTGACTCCGGAAATTATAACCCCCTTGATGCAATATTTACGGGAAAACAAGATGTGGAATGAAACACCGTATCTAGATCTGTTTTATTATTTAAAACGTAAGACTGAATGGCAAAAAGAATGTGGTATGTTGATTTTGAAAGAACTGGGTGATAAATGCATAGGATGTCAAGAGCGGAAAATATGGTTTTCAGAACCAGAGGAGGATGTGTCTTTGTTAGTCTCCCCTGGCATAACTCCAAGGGCGCCTCCGGGAGATAGCCTCCCTTCACGTGTGAGGGCACAATCACCCACCATGCCCCCGTTAGAATCGTCCTCGGATGAGGAGGAAATGAGAGGGCGAAAATGTGATTTTGATAGAACTCCGCTAGCAGAACGGACTCGGAAGGGGTGAGGGGAGACGAGGAAGGAGAGGGGAGACAGACGTTACACCCTCACCCCCTAGATTAATGGCTCCTTTGCGGGAAGCAGTTGGAGCGGACGGAGGAAAAGTCATGATGAAAGTTTCTTTTTTAACTAATGATATATTAATTTGGAAACAGTCAGCTGAAACAGTCAGCTGGGACATATAGAGAAAATCCGGAGCGGGTGACTTGTATTATAAAAATGGTAATAAAAACTCAAAATCCGGACTGGAATGATTTACAGGTATTGTTAGATACAATTCTGGATTCAACAGAAAAAGAAATGGCATTGAGAATGATGGTGGAAAGAGCGAAAGAAGTAGTAAAAAAGAAGAACCTCAGAGAGAGATTACAGATAGCCCTCTGAGAAAAAGATTAGTAAAAGGTGACTTTGAGGCTAGGATGCTGAGGATTCCCCCTGAGAGTCCCTTAGAGAACCTCTTAGAGAACTGGAGTTGTTATTCCAGCACTTATAGAAGATCAAAGGAGAAAATGATTAAGTATTGTATTGAAGCGTGGGGAGGTAGAAGAATAGGAAATAATACCTACTGGCCCATGTGTGGTACTTTTAAGAATTGGGTCTGTGAACTTTTAAATTGGTATGTTAGCGATAAAAAACCTTTTTGCCCAGAAGAGAGTTTTTATGCCGCTATATGGTTAGAAGCCAGTGAAGATATTTACCTGTTTTCTTTAAGAGAAAGAAGGAGAGAGGAAGAGAGTCAGAAGCAAGAAGAGTGAATGGAGATTTTACTGCTGCTATATTTAATGCTGCTACATTTAATGCTGCTATATAATATACTGACAAAGATGAGTCTCATACCAAAATGTTAGTATGTTGCTCATTAAATAAATACACTGTGAGTGCATATTTTTAACAGGGCTGTGAAAGTGTAGAAACACCAATTCGAGCTGCAAAACGTGGATGGACACATGTCAGTTGCATTGAAAGATTAGTGAATCCCTCACGCTGGCAAGTAGTCGACACTCCTGGAAGACACCAAGGTAGTCTTAAGAAGAAAAGTTATGATAGAGACATTAAGCAACTTTACTACTTTACTTTTAAGAATTAAATGTCTACTAGCATTTATTGTGGCATTCATGTTATCTTTGTTTGTATATTATGGAATATTTGGGGCATGAAAATGTGTTAAAATACTACGAATTGGGGCACAAAAATCTGTTAAAATACGTTGAGCTAGGTTTTAACATAACATATCGAGAACACGCAGACCCAAAAGAAATTGATACACGAGATATAAGAGTGTGGTGTAATACACCAGGTTGTAAATGTTATCCATTTGTTTGTTTTAAATGTAAAAGGTGCCAAGAGAAATGATGGACGCACTGTAGAGACGGATATCCTCCTAGAGGAGTCTGTGATCAGTGCTATCGATCAGAACGAGAATTCACTGATTGGGCATTAAAACAGTTAGAAAGAAAGGGAGTTCCGTGGGATTCCCCCGAATATTGGAATTGTGACACTTATGGAATAAACCCTCAAAATTTCTGTTATTTATATTATGTAGGAGCTCCTTTCGTAGTGGATATAGTAAAAGTCCAGTGCCGACGGGATGTTAGTGCCGTGTCGTGTAACGAGCCTATGGTAAAGGCTGCCTCGTGGCCCGCATATACAGCACGTCTCACTAAAAAGAGGCATATTCCTACTTGGGACTCCTGCTGCCGAGAAGATGAAACACCCTGTGACTCGAAGCAATCGAGCCGACAGGCGAGGCAGAGGAGGAAACGCCAAAAAAAAAGGAAGAGCCTAGGTTGTGGGACACGGAAGCCGCGATGGCTGAACTCCCCCAGGACTGGTGAAGATAAAAGGACTAGTAATATCCAAATTAATAAAGAATCAGAATTAATAAAGAAACAGGTTTTTCTCTAGGCACTGTTTACATGATTGCTATCCTTAATATACTATTGACAGCACCAATACATGCAGGAAACCTGCATGAATCATTCAAATAGATTTTAATTAGATGAGAAAACTAAAAAGTGCTTGCTACTTTTACAGAGATGGGAAACCCCACCTTTTACATATATTTGTGTGATTTAGTTGTTGTAGAGCCATGTAGAAACGCCTACTCATACTATATGTGCCCTACT
>NW_020933185.1:0-508 GCF_003984885.1 Neopelma chrysocephalum | reverse complement strand
CTTTTGCAGCCAATGGACTGAATGCTAGTACTGTTGCACTTTGATTGTGTTGCAGAGCAATTTAAATTAGTAGTAGAATAGCTAAGGCTTAGTAGAAGAGTAGGCCTAAAAAGCAACCTTGTTTGTGAGCATGAAATGTACTGAAGAAGTGGAAACAATAATTAAAGAATTTAGTCAAGCATGTATATAATGATTTGTTACCTTGGATGTGGTGAGGGTCTGTTAAACAGTTACTAGGGATAAGACAGCTCGAGTAGATTTATGATTAGAATAGTTGATTGTCAATTGTTAGCAGCATGAGCCTGTATGTAACTGAATGAAACTGCTCTGGCACGAACTAATTTTGCCGTGGAAACCAAATGTAAACTTGTTTGTGTATAAAAACTGAACTGAAAATGAGGGTCTTCGGAATCCTGACTTGGGACGCGAGTCCTCAGGTTCCCGGGCCCCGAATAAAGCACCGCATAAACCGGCACCACGTTGGTTTGTGTCTTTGTTACGGGCAACA
>NW_020933184.1:0-3572 GCF_003984885.1 Neopelma chrysocephalum | reverse complement strand
TTGTAGAGCCATGTAGAAACGCCTACTCATACTATATGTGCCCTACTTCAAACCAGGAGTAAGTCCATATGAGATATTGTATGGCAAACCCTATCATGCAGCTACCTAGCAAAGGGATCCTCATATAGTGGGTGATCAAGCAGTATTTAATTATGTGTTATCTTCAAATAAGACTCTCACAGCCCTCAGAAGAACATTGCAGTGGAATCGGCCTCTGCCCCTGGAGAATCTGGTTCATGACATTTCTCCAGGAGACCAAGTCTATGTGAAAAACTGGTCGGTGGAACCATTAAAGGAAACATGGGACGGTCCTCGCCAGGTGATAATGACCACTTACACGGCGGTGAAGGTCGAGGGAATCGACAATTGGATCCATTACACCCGAATCAAGAAGGTTTCAGTCTCGTGGTCGGTAGAACCTCTCTCACCCACAAGGATGGTATTTCGAGCCAACAATTGAGGACCGTGGTGTTCCTGGGGTTGATGAGTTTAGCAGAGACCACCGTGAGAATTAAGACCCCAGATCCTTATTTACTTGTACCAGAAAATACTGATGTAAATTTAACATGTTTGTTTTCTGATGACCAGGGAGTTGAATCGAGCGAGGTGAATGTGAAATGGCGGTGGAGAGAACAAGACCAAATTATGACAGAAGGAGTGACGATGGTTTGGAATGTGACACAACAAAAGGGTTATACCACCCTGCAGGTACCCAAAGTGTCTAAAAGCATGGAAGGGACATACATTTGTGTACTTCGGATTTGGGAGAGTTTTGATTATGGAGACATAGAAATACAGACTTTAAATGTAACTCGAAAAATGGCAACCAAAGTACATGTTATACCTACCAGGCAACAGGTGGACATGTGGGATGGACCTCCTCTAAAGATTAATTGTACCTTTAGGTTTGACGACCACTGTAGGAAAACCGTTCGAGTGAAGTGGTGGAAATTAAATATAACGGACCAATCCTGGAAGGTGCAAACTCAAAGAATAAGCTGGTGGTCAAATAGCGAAGGAGGTAGAGGATGGTTAAACATTTCAGATCCCAGGATTGGAAAGACAGAAGGAACCTTTCTTTGTGTAGTTACTTGTGGAAATGAAGGAAATTATGGAATAAGGACAGTGGCAGCTATACCTCCCCGAAGATTAGAAATTAAGCCGGAACATGGGGCCTACTCAGCGGTAGAGGGAAAAGATTTAATTTTGAATTGTAAGACTGAAGGGAAGCAGTACTTAGAGTATGGGTGGTGGTTCAGAGGACGAAATTTGAAATCGGGAGGAAAATATCAACTTGAAAAACAGAAAGAGGCCATAGTTTTAATAATTAAAGAAATACAAAGAGGAGAAGACGAAGGTCAATATATTTGTTGGATAAGTGAAGACGATTGGTGGGATGCTGGAACTACTACTGTTTATGTTAGAATTGAAAGGATAACCCGGCAAGCAGGTAACCTGCAAATTCCAGATAGAGAAGTAGAACAAGAAAACTTAGTCGTAGGCCTAATTCGTGATTTTGGGAGAGTACAGAATGTCACAAAAATTACTGCATGTCTCCCTATGCCTCATGCTGCAGGAGACCCAATCCCATGGGGAATAATTCCAGTGCCAGAAATTCCTAAAATGTTTAAGAATACTACATGGAATTGCAGATTTGTAACCAAAACATGGAATGAAAAGATAGAGACATGCTTGTTGAGTGATGAAATGACCCAAGAAAAGTGTAAACAAATGCCTGGATATTTCAAATGGATAGTAGTTGGAAAGTGGGTAACAAAAGAAAACGTTGACAAAATAAAAGGATCTTGTTTAGTTATAGATTCAAAAATACACCCATGTTCTAAAATTCCAGCTGAGATAAAACGAGAAAAACAAGAAGAAGTATGTCAAAATATTACCAGCTCTACAACCATGGAAGAGTGGCAAACGATTTGGGGACCCAGTCTACTAGAGACTTATAGTTACATTGGAGAGGTACAGTGGTGTATTCATTGGAAAGGAAAAAGGAATCAAACTTATTCTGCAGGAAATAGAGGAGATCATAATTGGAGGACAGAGGCACGTACAAAGAAAAATTGGAATTGTACCAAGGTATATACTTGTGACACACCTGATGATGAAATAGGACTAATACCGGTCAGGACCCTTTTGCAGTTAGGATGTGAATGTCGGGGATATAATCATACTATTAAGGGATCTGTGAAAAATATTGATTGTCGTACTACCACAGTTAGGAGCCCAGGAAATTTGGTGTGGGTAATGGGACATGGCCAGTGGACCACCCACATGCCAATAAATGGTCCAGTTGTACCTGTCACGCTAGGGATACCTACTCTCTGTCCATTCTGGAAACAGGATAAGTTAACATCAGTAGAAATACAACCACGAAAAAAAAGAGAAATTAGTAAAAATATTGATGACTTAGGGTTGGGAGATTGGCATGAACCATCAGCAGGAGTTAAATTTGGATGGGTATTGGAATCTTTGTTTGCGCCTATCTCGACTTATCGAAATAGGGAAATGTTGTTCAAATTAATGGGCCAAACCGAAAGATTAGCTGCTGTGACTAAGAAAGGATTTAAAGATTTAAATTTGCAATTGCAAGCCACTACCAGAATGACAGTACAGAATCGAATGGCTTTAGACCTAATCCTATTGAAAGAACACGGAGTCTGTGGGTACCTGCATGCAAAGGACGAGCATTGTTGTGTACACATCCCAAATGTCACTCAGGAAGTAGAAAAAGATATTAGTCAATTGGAACAAATTGATGAGAATGTTCATGAACTACAAAAGGAAGCAGAACACAATTGGATAGGAGAATTATTCAGCTCCCTAGGTCTTCATGTGTCAGGATGGATATCTTCCGTTATCCAGTACGGAATATTGATTGTAATAATTATTGTCATAGCCATAACCGTTTATAAGTGTCTTTTAGGAATGATTGTAAAAGAAGGTCAACATACGAGACGCATCATGAAAGCTATAACAAGAAAAGAAGTAATCTCACCG
This sequence comes from Neopelma chrysocephalum, assembly GCF_003984885.1. Lineage (NCBI taxonomy): Eukaryota > Metazoa > Chordata > Aves > Passeriformes > Pipridae > Neopelma > Neopelma chrysocephalum. Next base: position 560 of record NW_020933184.1, on the reverse strand, counting down.
CACGAAGAACCATCTCCCACCCATCAAGAAACGAGAGCCTGATGTGATTTGAGCATCCTTGCAAATTGGAAGATTGAAGGATGCTCAAAAGGGGGGACATGTTGCAGAGCAATTTAAATTAGTAGTAGAATAGCTAAGGCTTAGTAGAAGAGTAGGCCTAAAAAGCAACCTTGTTTGTGAGCATGAAATGTACTGAAGAAGTGGAAACAATAATTAAAGAATTTAGTCAAGCATGTATATAATGATTTGTTACCTTGGATGTGGTGAGGGTCTGTTAAACAGTTACTAGGGATAAGACAGCTCGAGTAGATTTATGATTAGAATAGTTGATTGTCAATTGTTAGCAGCATGAGCCTGTATGTAACTGAATGAAACTGCTCTGGCACGAACTAATTTTGCCGTGGAAACCAAATGTAAACTTGTTTGTGTATAAAAACTGAACTGAAAATGAGGGTCTTCGGAATCCTGACTTGGGACGCGAGTCCTCAGGTTCCCGGGCCCCGAATAAAGCACCGCATAAACCGGCACCACGTTGGTTTGTGTCTTTGTTACGGGCAACA
>NW_020933183.1:0-1579 GCF_003984885.1 Neopelma chrysocephalum | reverse complement strand
GGAGGAGCAGGAATCAGAATGGGAACAGTTCCAGGCATGGAAAAAGATATACAGCAATTGAAAGGACTTTATGATGTGGACTTTACAGTTATTATGTGGTTTTAAATATGGGCATTGTATGATTCCCCTACAGTTGTAATACCCGGGCTTGTCCAGACATGCCTCAAGGTGCCTGTTCCCTGCTTCCCTGCTTCTCCCTCTGATTGGCTGAAGAAGCTGCAGTGAGGAGAGAGCTACCGTTCATCCTTTCCTCTCCCAGTTCCTCCCCAGTTCCTCCCTCTTCGCCTGAGTCCCTATCCCTATTTGTTGGAGAGGGTGTTCTTGTGGGAGGGCCCATGGGTATGTCGGTGGTGTATGGGGGTGGAGGTGGAGGTGGGCTGGGAGGTGGAACTGATGGGACTCACGCAAATTTTTCGCACGCCGCTTTTCCACATGCCATTCATTCCCGCTTTTGCCCTTCGCGCACCTCGGTTTCACGTGTGCCCTCACAGCCTCCCCCACCCCCATGTTGCAAAGACCACGTGTCCCTTGCGCCTTCTCTCTCCCTCCCGCCGTGTTGGATTTTTAGGGGTTTGTCCTTTGCCAGGGATTTTGACTTGGATTTTTTTAAATTTTTGCTGCAATTCTTGGAGGCTTTCATTTGAACTCATCATTTGGTGCTGTAGCACCATCAGAACAAGTCTCCAGGTGATTAGTGCTTCCTTAGCCATGCGATCACCTCTCTCTTTTGCTTTCCAAGTGTTATATCCAATTTTTTCCCAGTCTTTTACAGACGTGCTCTCGGAGCCATTTAGCGAGGGCTTTGGCAGATTTTTTATCTAATGGGTGACCGTTTTCCAAAATAAAATCCTTAAGCTTTCTGTATACAAATTTCTGAGAGATAGACAGCCAGAGTCCCATGGTGGTGTTACTGTGATTTCTGGTAATCTGCAGTTGGCATTAAAATTTTTCTTTTGTGGGGATTGGGGTCCAGGTGAGCGATTAGGGTTATCCCAAAGCTTCTCACCTTTCCGGTGCGAAGTCTGGCGCTGATCTGATGATCCACTGTCTGCCATTCAGTTTGGGATGATCGGTGGAGTGGGCACCTCTCCAGGTGCCGCCTGAGTCCTTGCAGTGGTGAGGGAGTTCCCTTAATATAGGAAAACTTCAAACCTCAAGCCACGTGGTGGACGCCATATGCCACAGTCCGAGGGGGAGGGGTGTGAGACTGCAGCACTGCACAGAAGGGGTCCGAACAAGGTTTGAGGGTGTAATGGCTAATTTTAATGAGGGTGTGTGGGGTTTTATAAGCTCTGGCGAAGAGGGAGCAACTGGGGAGGAACCGGAGAGGAAAGGATGAACGGTAGCTCTCTCCTCACTGCAGCTTCTTCAGCCAATCAGAGGGAGAAGCAGGGAAGCAGGGAACAGGCACCTTGAGGCATGCCTGGGCAAGCCCGGGTATTACAACTGTAGGGGAATCATACAATGCCCATATTTAAAACCACATAATAACTGTAAAGTCCACATCATAAAGTCCTTTCAATTGCTGTATATCTTTTTCCATGCCTGGAACTGTTCCCATTCTGATTCCTGCTCCTCC
>NW_020933182.1:0-663 GCF_003984885.1 Neopelma chrysocephalum | reverse complement strand
TGTGCTGGTTTAAAAGTTAACCAGCGAGGCAAAATGAACTCAATTCAAAAGAGAGATTTATAAGTCAGAATAACAATTTATTAAAATAATGCAATAAGTACAATTATACAGACAGACAATTGGTTTTAATCCACAAAACCCAAATGTACAAACCCAGCACCCTGGGGTATGAACAAAAGTGGTGTACCTTGGCCCACCCCCCGAGTCCAAAGCAAAGGGAGAGGGAATAAACCTGCTGGTGGGAGAGCTGCTGCAGTCTGGTCAGAAGTGGTGATTGCAGTCCAGTTGAGGGTGGTGGTCTCAGCCTGGTTGGGAGCAGCGGTGGTCTGCTGTCTTCCTCTGGGTCCCACGAGAGAGAGCCCCAAGGCTCTGAAACTCCCAGTTATATACTCTCCAGTTCAGGCGGGAGTGCTCAGTCCCTCCCTCAGAGTAGGGAATTCCATAAAAGGGCATGTGGATGCTCAGTCCCTCTTATCAGAGCGGGGAATTCCATATAAGGATATCAGAGCGGGGAATTCCATAAAAGGGTACAGGAACATCTTCCCACCTTGCAGGCCTCTACTGACAGCAGTTTTTGGGAAATGGCATGGAGGCTATAGAATACACAGTTTTGGGTTACACCCATCCAGGGATGAATTGGTCCCAGCCGTTCTAACCAGGACA
>NW_020933181.1:0-5452 GCF_003984885.1 Neopelma chrysocephalum | reverse complement strand
TACACCCATCCAGGGATGAATTGGTCCCAGCCGTTCTAACCAGGACATTATCCACCCCTTATTCTATGCCATCCATGTCATGCCCAAATTAACCCCCTTAAAAACTATGTCTCTTTAAAACTATATACACATATGTACAATGAAACATTACGGACCATTCTCACTCAAAATTAGGTCCCCTTGTGGTACACAACGTGTCTCCCCATCTTTTTGCATTACTCACCAGGTGAAACCAGGTCCTTGAGCAAAAACAATCCCTCGGATGGGTTTGCCTTTGCTTGAGGTGGGACTAATCCAAACAGTCTTCCCTAACATACCTCTCATATGCACCACGGGGACTTTATCTCCATCTACAGTATGCAAAGGTTCTGATTGGGCAGGGCCAGCTCGATTAATGGAGCCTCGCGTGTTGACCAACCAGGTGGCCTTTGCTAAATGCAGCTCCCAGTGTTTGAGAGTCTCCCCACACAGTGCCTTCAGGGTGGTTTTCAGCAGTCCGTTGCACCGTTCAACTTTTCCAGCAGCTGGTGCATGGTAGGGGATATGATACACCCACTCAATGCCGTGCTCTCTGGCCCAGGTGTCTACGAGGCCATTCTTGAAATGGGTCCCATTATCAGACTCAATTCTCTCCGGGGTGCCGTGTCGCCACAGGACTTGTTTTTCAAGGCCCAGGATGGTATTCCGGGCAGTGGCATGAGGTACGGGGTATGTCTCCAGCCATCCAGTACTTCCTTCTACCATGGTAAGTACGTAGCGCTTGCCCTGGCGGGTTTTGGGGAGCGTGATGTAGTCAACTTGCCAGGCTTCCCCATACCTGTACTTTGACCACCGTCCACCATACCATAGAGGCTTCACCCGCTTGGCCTGCTTGATGGCAGCACATGTCTCACAGTCATGGATGACCTGTGAGACAATGTCCTTGGTTAAGTCCACCCCTCGGTCCTGAGCCCATCTGTATGTTGCATCTCTCCCCTGGTGACCGGAGGCGTCGTGGGCCCATCGAGCCAGAAATAATTCTCCTTTGTGTTGCCAATCCAGATCCACCTGAGAGACTTTAATCCTGGCAGCTCGGTCCGCCTGCTCGTTGTTGCGATGCTCCTCATTAGCCCGTTTCTTGCGTACGTGAGCGTCTACGTGACCGACCTTCACACTCAGCTTCTCTACCCGGCCAGCGATGTCCTGCCACATCTCCGCCGCCCAGATGGGTTTCCCTTGGCGCTGCCAGTTGGCCTTTCTCCATCGCTCTAGCCATCCCCACAGAGCATTGGCCACCATCCATGAGTCAGTGTAGATATAGAGTCTTGGCCACCTCTCTCGTTCAGCTATATCCAAAGCCAACTGAACGGCTTTAAGCTCTGCGAACTGACTTGACCCACCTTGTCCTTCAGTTGCTTCTGCAACTCGCCGTGTGGGACTCCACACGGCTGCCTTCCATTTTCGGTTTGTCCCTACAATGCGGCAGGAGCCATCCGTGAAGAGCGCATATCGCCTTTCATCTGCTGGTAGCTTGTCATATGGTGGGGCCTCCTCAGCCCGTGTCACCTGCTCCTCTTCTTCTTCAGAGGATAGTCCGAAACTCTCACCTTCGGGCCAATTGGTGATAATTTCCAGAATCCCAGGGCGATTAGGATTCCCTATCCGGGTTCGTTGTGTGATCAGAGCGATCCACTTACTCCATGTGGCATCGGTGGCGTGATGTGTAGCAGGAACTCTCCCCTTGAACATCCAGCCCAGCACTGGTAGTCGGGGTGCCAGGAGGAGCTGCGCTTCGGTGCCGATCACTTCTGAGGCAGCTCGAAGTCCTTCATAAGCAGCCAGGATCTCTTTCTCAGTTGGTGTATAGCTGGCTTCAGATCCTTTGTATCCCCGACTCCAGAATCCCAGCGGTCGTCCTCGGGTCTCCCCAGGCACTTTCTGCCAGAGGCTCCAAGAAGGGCCATTCTTCCCGGCTGCAGTGTAGAGCACGTTCTTCACGTCCTGTCCTGTCCTTACTGGCCCAAGGGCTACCGCATGGGCAATCTCCTGTTTGATTTGTTCAAAGGCCTGTTGTTGTTCAGGGCCCCACTGGAAATCATTTTTCTTCCGTGTCACAAGGTAGAGAGGGCTTACAATTTGACTGTACTCGGGGATATGCATCCTCCAAAAGCCCACAGCGCCTAGGAAAGCCTGTGTTTCCTTCTTGCTGGTTGGTGGGGACATGGCTGCTATTTTGTTAATTACCTCCGTTGGAATTAGGCGACGTCCATCTTGCCACTTCACTCCTAAGAACTGAATTTCCTGAGCAGGTCCCTTGACCTTACTTCGTTTAATGGCAAAACCAGCTCTTAGGAGGATCTGGATTATCTTCTCTCCTTTCTCGAAGACTTCCCCCGCTGTGTTCCCCCATACAATGATGTCATCAATGTACTGTAGATGTTCTGGAGCCTCGCCCTTTTCCAGTGCAGTCTGGATCAGTCCATGGCAAATGCTGGGACTGTGTTTCCACCCCTGAGGCAGTCGATTCCAGGTGTACTGCACACCTCTCCAAGTGAAAGCAAATTGTGGCCTGCACTCCGCTGCCAAAGGAATGGAGAAGAAGGCGTTGGCAATGTCAATGGTGGCATACCACTTGGCTGCCTTGGACTCCAGCTCGTACTGGAGCTCCAGCATGTCCGGCACAGCAGCACTCAGGGGTGGTGTGACTTCATTGAGTCCACGGTAATCCACCGTCAGCCTCCACTCTCCGCTGGACTTACGCACTGGCCATATAGGGCTATTAAAGGGTGAGCGAGTCTTGCTGACCACCCCCTGGGTCTCCAGTTCACGGATCATCTTATGTATGGGAGTCACAGAGTCTCGGTCGGTGCGGTATTGCCGACGATGCACTGTTGCTGTGGCTATCGGTACCAACTGTTCTTCAACCTTCAGCAGTCCCACAGCAGAGGGGTCCTCTGAGAGGCCAGGCAAGGTGTTCAACTGTCTAATTTCCTCTGCCTCCACAGTAGCTATGCCAAACGCCCAACGAAGTCCTTTTGGGTCTTTGAAATACCCACTCCTCAGGTAATCTATGCCAAGGATACACGGGGCCTCTGGACCAGTCACGATGGGGTGTCTGTGCCATTCCTTCCCAGTCAGGCTCACTTCAGCTTCCAGTACAGTCAGCTGTTGGGATCCCCCTGTCACCCCAGAAATAGAGATGGATTCTGCCCCTATGTATCTTGATGGCATCAAAGTACATTGTGCGCCGGTGTCAACTAAAGCCTTATATCTTTGTGGCTCTGATGTGCCAGGCCACCGAATCCACACTGTCCAATAGACTCGATTGTCCCTCTCCTCTACCTGGCTAGAGGCAGGGCACCCCTAGTCCTGGTCATGGTACTCGTTGCGGTCTTCTTGTAAGTATGACCTGGAGGTCCCTTCAAGAGGATCAGACATATCATCATTCCTGGGCCGTCTGGAGTCTTGCCTACGAGAGACTGGAGCAGCATTCATCCTCAAAGAGTTCCTTGTGGTACTTGTCCCTCTTTTCAATTCACGTACCCGGGCTGCTAAGGAAGAGGTGGGTTTCCCATCCCACTTCCTCATATCTTCTCCGTGCTCTTGGAGGTAAAACCATAGATTGCCACGTGGAGTGTACCCTCTCTCCTTAGCTGGGGGACGCTGGCTCCTGATAGCAGAGACCCTTGTTTGTCCTGGCGAGGTATGGAAGATCCCTTCCTTAATTTCTTCTCTTAGCCTCTGGTGTCCTTCTTCAATCTTCTCTTCCAGGCTTCGGACATGTTCAGCCAGTTTGGTTTCCACCGATGAGACGTGGGCTCGTAATGGGGCGGTGACAGTGTCTTCATAAATCCTGAGTTTGCTGACCAATGCACCAACCTTGTCCTCTCCCTCCCTCCATTGCAGCGTTGCTAGGTAGCGGGAATACATTTCTGGCCCGAGTCGTGCAAACTTCAACCACATCTGGGATGTGCACTGTACACCATCTGGACTTTTAGGAAATCTTTCGTCCTCTGAAAAGATTATCTCCAGTACAGCCAATTCTCTCAAGCACCGGATACCTTGTTCCATCGTGTTCCACTGTCCTTGCTGTACGTGGAGGTCCTCCTTGCAAAGGTATCTCTCCCTTACACTGGACAACAGTCGCCGCCAGAGGCTGAGAGTTTCCTGCCTTCTTCCAATCCCCTGATCAATGACGACATCTCGAGACAGGGATCCCAGTTGCCTTGCTTCACTTCCATCTAGAATTGTGTCGTTAGCGGCGGCATCCCAGATTCGGAGCAGCCAGGTCAGGATGGACTCGTTCGCCTGTCGTGTGAACTCTCTCCGAAGCTCACGTAGCTCACCCAGGGATAGGGACCGAGTGATTATTTCTGGCTCTGTCTCCTCCGGTGGATGTGAAGGTCCTGCCTCCTCGTCATCATTTGCTATGCGAACTGATTTGGTCTTCGATTTCCTTTTCTGGACAGGGGCGACTGCTATTGGTTTCTGTTGTCCTTCTGGCTCCTCGATGGTTTGTGTGGGCATGGTGCCAGTTGATTTATTTCTTACTCCCTCCGACTCAGCTGTAGTTTGTGTGGACGTGGTGCCTGTGGATTTGCTCCTTCTCTCCTCCCCCTGGCAGTGCTGTACCATGTCAAGCAGTGCCCGGTAAGCAGTGGCCAGGGCCCAGCAGGTTGCTGTGAGCTGACCATCTCTGGAGCTGCCAGAGCATTTTTCCTTTACCAGTTTTATCATGCTGACAGGATCCTGCAGTTGTTCAGGGGTGAATTTCCAGATCATGGGAGGAGAAAACTTCTCCAAATACTGGCCGATGTCCTCCCACTTCCCGTGCCACTCAGCGTTATCCATTCCCAGGACAGGCGTCCAAACAGCCTCCCTAGAAGGCCCTGTTCTGACCCTAAGCATGGTGTAAACAGTACAGAGCAGACAGAGCAGCAGACAGAGCAACACTAACAATAACATTATGCCGTCCTTAGCATCAAAAGGAAAATCAATATTTTCAAAAACTGTTGTACCAGGTCTGAAGGGAAAGAAGGAGGTGAGAGGCTGGAAACCACCATTCCCCACTGTTCCCCCAAAGGGCTGGGTGCAATTTTTAATGAGGTAGCAACCTAAACCAGGACAGGTAAACAGGACTGAATACACATTTACAATGAAACTCATTGCTTCTGAGGTTATGATGACATAAACATAGTATACTAGTAAAGCAATTTGGATCCCTCTCCCTGGTCTTAAAGAGAGCATTAAAAACGGCAAATAGTACCCCATTTGTGGAAATATGAACATGCTCAGATAAAACACCCACATGAATGCACCAAACAACATGTTGATCGGGGAGTTTCTGTATCCAAATACACAGATGCTTAAAATGAAATTGTGATTCTGACTTCTCTCTCTCTGCCCCAACGTTTGGGCACCAAAAATGTGCTGGTTTAAAAGTTAACCAGCGAGGCAAAATGAACTCAATTCA
>NW_020933180.1:0-706 GCF_003984885.1 Neopelma chrysocephalum | reverse complement strand
AAGAGATGGCTGCAGCAGTAGTTACAGGGTTCTGATAATAACAAGCAGTAAGAAATGCAGGTCACATACAGAAGGATAATGAAATTACATATATTCAATACAGGAGTGACTTATTGGCTGATCTGTCCAATTTTCTTGTCAGTCAAGTTCTCTCTTTGATAATGGCATTTTTACCATAGACCTGCCTGAATATTATATGGAAGCACGTAAAAAAAATGTTTGAGGGTGCTCCTGACAGAACACCAACTTCACTGGCAGCAGTGTAGGAGAGCATGCCCAAGGCAGACAGAGCAGTGACTTGATTGTTTTTCCCCCTTGAAACAGAGAGATTGCTCACAACTGCTGTCCCATGGAATTAAAATATTGAAAAAAATCAGAGAGGGATGTGAGGTGAGGGAAAAACAATCAAGTCACTGCTCTGTCTGCCTTGGGCATGCTCTCCTACACTGCTGCCAGTGAAGTTGGTGTTCTGTCAGGAGCACCCTCAAACATTTTTTTACGTGCTTCCATATAATATTCAGGCAGGTCTATGGTAAAAATGCCATTATCAAAGAGAGAACTTGACTGACAAGAAAATTGGACAGATCAGCCAATAAGTCACTCCTGTATTGAATATATGTAATTTCATTATCCTTCTGTATGTGACCTGCATTTCTTACTGCTTGTTATTATCAGAACCCTGTAACTACTGCTGCAGCCATCTCTT
>NW_020933179.1:0-6081 GCF_003984885.1 Neopelma chrysocephalum | reverse complement strand
TGTGCTGGTTTAAAAGTTAACCAGCAAGGCAAAATGAACTCAATTCAAAAGAGAGATTTATAAGTCAGAATAACAATTTATTAAAATAATGCAATAAGTACAATTATACAGACAGACAATTGGTTTTAACCCACAAAACCCAAATGTACAAACCCAGGACCCTGGGGTATGAACAAAAGTGGTGTACCTTGGCCCACCCCCCCGAGTCCAAAGCAAAGGGAGACGGGATAAACCTGCTGGTGGGAGAGCTGCTGCAGTCTGGTCAGAAGTGGTGATTGCAGTCCAGTTGAGGGTGGTGGTCTCAGCCTGGTTGGGAGCAGCAGTGGTCTGCTGTCTTCCTCTGGGTCCCACGAGAGAGAGAGCCCCAAGGCTCTGAAACTCCCAGTTATATACTCTCCAGTTCAGGCGGGAGTGCTCAGTCCCTCCCTCAGAGTAGGGAATTCCATAAAAGGGCATGCGGATGCTCAGTCCCTCTTATCAGAGCGGGGAATTCCATATAAGGATATCAGAGCGGGGAATTCCATAAAAGGGTACAGGAACATCTTCCCACCTTGCAGGCCTCTACTGACAGCAGTTTTTGGGAAATGGCATGGAGGCTATAGAATACACAGTTTTGGGTTACACCCATCCAGGGATGAATTGGTCCCAGCCGTTCTAACCAGGACATTATCCACCCCTTATTCTATGCCATCCATGTCATGCCCAAATTAACCCCCTTAAAAACTATGTCTCTTTAAAACTATATACACATATGTACAATGAAAACATTACGGACCATTCTCACTCAAAATTAGGTCCCCTTGTGGTACACAACGTGTCTCCCCATCTTTTTGCATTACCCACCAGGTGAAACCAGGTCCTTGAGCAAAAACAATCCCTCGGATGGGTTTGCCTTTGCTTGAGGTGGGACTAATCCAAACAGTCTTCCCTAACATACCTCTCATATGCACCACGGGGACTTTATCTCCATCTACAGTATGCAAAGGTTTTGATTGGGCAGGGCCAGCTCGATTAATGGAGCCTCGCGTGTTGACCAACCAGGTGGCCTTTGCTAAATGCAGCTCCCAGTGTTTGAGAGTCTCCCCACACAGTGCTTTCAGGGTGGTTTTCAGCAGTCCGTTGCACCGTTCAACTTTTCCAGCAGCTGGTGCATGGTAGGGGATATGATACACCCACTCAATGCCGTGCTCTCTGGCCCAGGTGTCTACGAGGCCATTCTTGAAATGGGTCCCATTATCAGACTCAATTCTCTCCGGGGTGCCGTGTCGCCACAGGACTTGTTTTTCAAGGCCCAGGATGGTATTCCGGGCAGTGGCATGAGGTACGGGGTATGTCTCCAGCCATCCAGTACTTCCTTCTACCATGGTAAGTACGTAGCGCTTGCCCTGGCGGGTTTTGGGGAGCGTGATGTAGTCAACTTGCCAGGCTTCCCCATACCTGTACTTTGACCACCGTCCACCATACCATAGAGGCTTCACCCGCTTGGCCTGCTTGATGGCAGCACATGTCTCACAGTCATGGATGACCTGTGAGACAGTGTCCTTGGTTAAGTCCACCCCTCGGTCCTGAGCCCATCTGTATGTTGCATCTCTCCCCTGGTGACCGGAGGCGTCATGGGCCCATCGAGCCAGAAATAATTCTCCTTTGTGTTGCCAATCCAGATCCACCTGAGAGACTTTAATCCTGGCAGCTCGGTCCGCCTGCTCGTTGTTGCGATGCTCCTCATTAGCCCGTTTCTTGCGTACGTGAGCGTCTACGTGACCGACCTTCACACTCAGCTTCTCTACCCGGCCAGCGATGTCCTGCCACATCTCCGCCGCCCAGATGGGTTTCCCTTGGCGCTGCCAGTTGGCCTTTTTCCATCGCTCTAGCCATCCCCACAGAGCATTGGCCACCATCCATGAGTCAGTGTAGATATAGAGTCTTGGCCACTTCTCTCGTTCAGCTATATCCAAAGCCAACTGAACAGCTTTAAGCTCTGCGAACTGACTTGACCCACCTTGTCCTTCGGTTGCTTCTGCAACTCGCCGTGTGGGACTCCACACGGCTGCCTTCCATTTTCGGTTTGTCCCTACAATGCGGCAGGAGCCATCCGTGAAGAGCGCATATCGCCTTTCATCTGCTGGTAGCTTGTCATATGGTGGGGCCTCCTCAGCCCGTGTCACCTGCTCCTCTTCTTCTTCAGAGGATAGTCCGAAACTCTCACCTTCGGGCCAATTGGTGATAATTTCCAGAATCCCAGGGCGATTAGGATTCCCTATCCGGGTTCGTTGTGTGATCAGAGCGATCCACTTACTCCATGTGGCATCGGTGGCGTGATGTGTAGCAGGAACTCTCCCCTTGAACATCCAGCCCAGCACTGGTAGTCGGGGTGCCAGGAGGAGCTGCGCTTCGGTGCCGATCACTTCTGAGGCAGCTCGAAGTCCTTCATAAGCAGCCAGGATCTCTTTCTCAGTTGGTGTATAGCTGGCTTCAGATCCTTTGTATCCCCGACTCCAGAATCCCAGCGGTCGTCCTCGGGTCTCCCCAGGCACTTTCTGCCAGAGGCTCCAAGAAGGGCCATTCTTCCCGGCTGCAGTGTAGAGCACGTTCTTCACGTCCTGTCCTGTCCTTACTGGCCCAAGGGCTACCGCATGGGCAATCTCCTGTTTGATTTGTTCAAAGGCCTGTTGTTGTTCAGGGCCCCACTGGAAATCATTTTTCTTCCGTGTCACAAGGTAGAGAGGGCTTACAATTTGACTGTACTCGGGGATATGCATCCTCCAAAAGCCCACAGCGCCTAGGAAAGCCTGTGTTTCCTTCTTGCTGGTTGGTGGGGACATGGCTGCTATTTTGTTAATTACCTCCGTTGGAATTAGGCGACGTCCATCTTGCCACTTCACTCCTAAGAACTGAATTTCCTGAGCAGGTCCCTTGACCTTACTTCGTTTAATGGCAAAACCAGCTCTTAGGAGGATCTGGATTATCTTCTCTCCTTTCTCGAAGACTTCCCCCGCTGTGTTCCCCCATACAATGATGTCATCAATGTACTGTAGATGTTCTGGAGCCTCGCCCTTTTCCAGTGCAGTCTGGATCAGTCCATGGCAAATGCTGGGACTGTGTTTCCACCCCTGAGGCAGTCGATTCCAGGTGTACTGCACACCTCTCCAAGTGAAAGCAAATTGTGGCCTGCACTCCGCTGCCAAAGGAATGGAGAAGAAGGCGTTGGCAATGTCAATGGTGGCATACCACTTGGCTGCCTTGGACTCCAGCTCATACTGGAGCTCCAGCATGTCCGGCACAGCAGCACTCAGGGGTGGTGTGACTTCATTGAGTCCACGGTAATCCACCGTCAGCCTCCACTCTCCGCTGGACTTACGCACTGGCCATATAGGGCTATTAAAGGGTGAGCGAGTCTTGCTGACCACCCCCTGGGTCTCCAGTTCACGGATCATCTTATGTATGGGAGTCACAGAGTCTCGGTCGGTGCGGTATAGCCGACGGTGCACGGTTGGTGTGGCTATCGGTACCAACTGTTCTTCAACCTTCAGCAGTCCCACAGCAGAGGGGTCCTCTGAGAGGCCAGGCAAGGTGTTCAACTGTCTAATTTCCTCTGCCTCCACAGTAGCTATGCCAAACGCCCAACGAAGTCCTTTTGGGTCTTTGAAATACCCACTCCTCAGGTAATCTATGCCAAGGATACATGGGGCCTCTGGGCCAGTCACGATGGGGTGTCTGTGCCATTCTTTCCCAGTCAGGCTCACTTCAGCTTCCAGTACAGTCAGCTGTTGGGATCCCCCTGTCACCCCAGAAATAGAGATGGATTCTGCCCCTATGTATCTTGATGGCATCAAAGTACATTGTGCGCCGGTGTCAACTAAAGCCTTATATCTTTGTGGCTCTGATGTGCCAGGCCACCGAATCCACACTGTCCAATAGACTCGATTGTCCCTCTCCTCTACCTGGCTAGAGGCAGGGCACCCCTAGTCCTGGTCATGGTACTCGTTGCGCTCTTCTTGTAAGTATGACCTGGAAGTCCCTTCAAGAGGATCAGACATATCATCATTCCTGGGCCGTCTGGAGTCTTGCCTACGAGACACTGGAGCAGCATTCATCCTCAAAGAGTTCCTTGTGGTACTTGTCCCTCTTTTCAATTCACGTACCCGGGCTGCTAAGGAAGAGGTGGGTTTCCCATCCCACTTCCTCATATCTTCTCCGTGCTCTTGGAGGTAAAACCATAGATTGCCACGTGGAGTGTACCCTCTCTCCTTAGCTGGGGGACGCTGGCTCCTGATAGCAGAGACCCTTGTTTGTCCTGGCGAGGTATGGAAGATCCCTTCCTTAATTTCTTCTCTTAGCCTCTGGTGTCCTTCTTCAATCTTCTCTTCCAGGCTTCGGACATGTTCAGCCAGTTTGGTTTCCACCGATGAGACGTGGGCTCGTAATGGGGCGGTGACAGTGTCTTCATAAATCCTGAGTTTGCTGACCAATGCACCAACCTTGTCCTCTCCCTCCCTCCATTGCAGCGTTGCTAGGTAGCGGGAATACATTTCTGGCCCGAGTCGTGCAAACTTCAACCACATCTGGGATGTGCACTGTACACCATCTGGACTTTTAGGAAATCTTTCGTCCTCTGAAAAGATTATCTCCAGTACAGCCAATTCTCTCAAGCACCGGATACCTTGTTCCATCGTGTTCCACTGTCCTTGCTGTACGTGGAGGTCCTCCTTGCAAAGGTATCTCTCCCTTACACTGGACAACAGTCGCCGCCAGAGGCTGAGAGTTTCCTGCCTCCTTCCAATCCCCTGATCAATGACGACATCTCGAGACAGGGATCCCAGTTGTCTTGCTTCACTTCCATCTAGAATTGTGTCGTTAGCGGCGGCATCCCAGATTCGGAGCAGCCAGGTCAGGATGGACTCGTTCGCCTGCCGTGTGAACTCTCTCCGAAGCTCACGTAGCTCACCCAGGGATAGGGACCGAGTGATTATTTCTGGCTCTGTCTCCTCCGGTGGATGTGAAGGTCCTGCCTCTTCGTCATCATTTGCTATGCGAACTGATTTGGTCTTCGATTTCCTTTTCTGGACAGGGGCGACTGCTATTGGTTTCTGTTGTCCTTCTGGCTCCTCGATGGTTTGTGTGGGCATGGAGCCAGTTGATTTATTTCTTACTCCCTCCGACTCAGCTGTAGTTTGTGTGGACGTGGTGCCAGTTGATTTGCTCCTTCTCTCCTCCCCCTGGCAGTGCTGTACCATGTCAAGCAGTGCCCGGTAAGCAGTGGCCAGGGCCCAGCAGGTTGCTGTGAGCTGACCATCTCTGGAGCTGCCAGAGCATTTTTCCTTTACCAGTTTTATCATGCTGACAGGATCCTGCAGTTGTTCAGGGGTGAATTTCCAGATCATGGGAGGAGAAAACTTCTCCAAATACTGGCCGATGTCCTCCCACTTCCCGTGCCACTCAGCGTTATCCATTCCCAGGACAGGCGTCCAAACAGCCTCCCTAGAAGGCCCTGTTCTGACCCTAAGCATGGTGTAAACAGTACAGAGCAGACAGAGCAGCAGACAGAGCAACACTAACAATAACATTATGCCGTCCTTAGCATCAAAAGGAAAATCAATATTTTCAAAAACTGTTGTACCAGGTCTGAAGGGAAAGAAGGAGGTGAGAGGCTGGAAACCACCATTCCCCACTGTTCCCCCAAAGGGCTGGGTGCAATTTTTAATGAGGCCCCAGAGGTAGCAACCTAAACCAGGACAGGTAAACAGGACTGAATACACATTTACAATGAAACTCATTGCTTCTGAGGTTATGATGACATAAACATAGTATACTAGTAAAGCAATTTGGATCCCTCTCCCTGGTCTTAAAGAGAGCATTAAAATAGGCAAATAGTTCCCCATTTGTGGAAATATGAACATGCTCAGATAAAACACCCACGTGAATGCACCAAACAACATGTTGATCGGGGAGTTTCTGTATCCAAATACACAGATGCTTAAAATGAAATTGTGATTCTGACTTCTCTCTCTCTGCCCCAACGTTTGGGCGCCAAAAATGTGCTGGTTTAAAAGTTAACCAGCAAGGCAAAATGAACTCAATTCA
>NW_020933178.1:0-642 GCF_003984885.1 Neopelma chrysocephalum | reverse complement strand
GAACTGAACTCCTCCTGCACCTGGGGAAGAATAATCCCATGCACCAGTACAGTCTGGATCCTGACCTGTTGGAAAGCAGCTCTGCAGAGAAGGACCTGGGCATCCTGGTGGATGACAAGCTGTCCATGAGCCAGCAATGTGCCCTTGTGGCCAAGAAGGCCAATGGTATCCTGGGGTGCATTAGAGAGGTGATCCTGCCCTTCTACTCAGCCCTGGTAAGGAACATATGAAGAGCTGTGTCCAGTGCTGGGCTCCTCATTATGAGAGAGACATGGAGATCCTGGAGTGGATCCAGCAAAGGACAACAAAGATGGTTAAGGAATTGGAGGATCTCTCATATGAGGAAAGGCTGAGGGAGCTGGGCCTGTTCAGCCTTGGGAAGAGACAACTGAGAGGAGACCTCATAACTTTCTATAAGTATCTGAAGGGACGATGTCAAGAGGTGTTAACTGGGCTTTTCTCAGTGGTGCCAAGCAATAGGACAAGAGGCAATGGGCAGAAACTGATGCACAGGAAGTTCCACTTGAACATGAGGAGGAACTTCTTTACGGTGCAGGTGACCAAGCACTGGAACAGACTGCCCAGAGTGGTTGTAGAGTCTCCCTCACTGGAGATATTCAAGAACCATCTGGGTGCAATCCT
>NW_020933177.1:0-425 GCF_003984885.1 Neopelma chrysocephalum | reverse complement strand
CTTCTCTGCCCACCATCCAGGCAGGCCTGTAAGATCTGTTTATCTCTTCTCATACGAGAGAGAGAGCCTGCAACCTTTCTCTGGAATGCAGAAGGAAAAAGAATAAATCCAACTATCTTATCTTGAAGAAAGGTATTTCTTAGGCAGGAAATACTTCCTAAGTGAAACAAGCCCTTACCTCCTCGTTACAAATCTTCCAGAAGGGTATCCGCAGTTACAGTCTGTTAGGAAAAGTGTTGCCAGCAGGTCAAGAGAGGTGATCCTGCCCCTCTACTCATCCCTGGTAAGGTGCATCTGGAGTGCTGGGTCCAGTTCTGGGCTCCTCAATAGAAGAGAGACATGGAGTTCCTGGAGCGGGTCCAGTAGAGGACTACAAAAATGGTTAGAGGACTAGAGTAACTATCTTATGATGAAAGGCTGAGGAA
>NW_020933176.1:0-348 GCF_003984885.1 Neopelma chrysocephalum | reverse complement strand
CTTCTCTGCCCACCATCCAGGCAGGCCTGTAAGATCTGTTTATCTCTCCTCATACGAGAGAGAGAGCCTGCAACCTTTCTCTGGAATGCAGAAGGAAAAAGAATAAATCCAACTATCTTATCTTGAAGAAAGGTATTTCTTAGGCAGGAAATACTTCCTAAGTGAAACAAGCCCTTACCTCCTCGTTACAAATCTTCCAGAAGGGTATCCGCAGTTACAGTCTGTTAGGAAAAGTGTTGCCAGCAGCTCAAGAGAGGTGATCCTGCCCCTCTACTCATCCCTGGTAAGGTGCATCTGGAGTGCTGTGTCCAGTTCTGGGCTCCTCAATAGAAGAGAGACATGGAGTTC
>NW_020933175.1:0-9209 GCF_003984885.1 Neopelma chrysocephalum | reverse complement strand
GATATTCAAGAACCATCTGGGTGCAATCCTGTGCAATGTGCTCTAGGATGGCCCTGCTTGAGCAGGGAGGTTGGACCAGATGACCCACTGTGGTGCCTTCCAGTCTGACCCATTCTTTGATTTTGTGATAACATATGCTACTTGCAGGTTTTGATTTTACAGCATTACCACCAATCTGTCAAGTATCAAGGGAATAAAAAAGGAAAAGAAACAAGGGGATAAGTAATCCCCTTTTCTGTAAATAGTGCCAGGATTTGATTAGCTCAAAAGCTGAAGAAAACATACTCCAATATTTACAAACCAGATATGTTTACATTGCGTGTTAGGAAACATGACCAGATTTCACTTTGCTGATCCTCTCTTAAGAAATGCTTTGAGTCCATAAAGAAATTCACTGAATTTCAGAAAGTATAAAGTACTCAGAATTTTATTCTTCTTTTTTTTTCTCAGGAGACTTTTATTCTACATTCATAGCAAGAAAAGGCAGAGGAGTTGGACAGAAGTGACTGGCAAAAAGCACTGAATAAGATTTAATTTTATGGGAATTTAAGTGTCTAGTTCCCATAGGTTTCTTTGAAAACTATCTATTTAATAAATACATTCAGTAAGTTAAGACCTCTGCATTAATGTATTTTCAGACTATGGATCATTAGATCATCTAGCCTGTCCGCTTGTATTATACCAGCTATAAAACTTCATCTAATAACTCCTCTTGTAAGCCAAATAGTTTGTGCTTTGTAAATAAATATCTCTGGGGGAAAAAAATTCCTTTCTGGAGCCAAAGACATTCACAAGTAGAAGACCTACAGCTTCACTGGATAGGTATACTATTTATTACTCATTCCAATGGCTGAATTATGTCCTTGATTCTTCAACTGAATTTGTGCATCATCTCGTTTTAGGCTTTTTACTACAATTTTTTTAAACAACTTTTAGACTCTAAGCTCTATCTTGGAGATATTATGTGCTACCTATTTTTAAATTACCTATTGTTGTGTAATTTCTTGAATGAAACTGTTGATATGTTAAAAAAAATAAAAATATTTATGCAAGGAGATTTCAACCTACAGGTTTTTCACAGTGTATTCAGAAAAGCCAGTACTTCTAGTTTGCGTATTTTGCACAAACCTGCTTATCCTTTCTGAATAAATAACTTCTAAACGTGCAAGAGGCAGTGAAGGTGCCTGTGTAAACATTTCTGGAATGGCTCTTACTATTCACAGATGTAGCCAAAGCACTTTATCTCTATGAATATTCTTGCCAATAAAATGTTCTTAGTTGAGTTTTTAAAAATTATAAAAAAGAACAGAGAAGCACTGTGGACACTCTAAAAGTAATGTGTGGTATTTGTGTGCATATATTTGACAGACTGTTTAAACACTCTACTATTTGCTTAACTTTTCCTAACATGAGCACAGCTGTAGATTTGCCATGACCATGAGAAAGTGTGTAGACACACTGTCCAAAGAGCTAATTTGGACTTGAGATACTACTAACACTAATATGCTCTGAAATTATATATAAATAAGACAATTCTGTCACTTGCTACTGGAAGCATCCCTTGCTTAATCAGCAAAAAGTTATTTTGTCACACTGAGACCATGTCTGCTTATTCAGGGGTAAATTGATTTTGTTGACTCTTTCCCCCTTGTAGCCGTATCTTGACACATTTCTTGTTCTTGTACAGGATATGTTACTAGAGCTACCATACTAAAAACCAGGAAGCATGCTAAGAAAATTGCAAAAACACATTGTGAGTAGCTCAGCATTTCAAAATAACATGATTCCCAGTTTCAAAGAGAGCTTAAACCATGTGTAAAAACATTTTTAGAAACAAAATTTAATCATGTGACAGTAAAGCATATAATTCTGCAGAAATTCCATGCCAAGCTGCAAACTAAGTGCAAATTAGAGAATGTGTTGCACATTTATTTTCCTCTAATAAGTTACATGTTTTAGAAAGATCTTTTCTTCCATCCACTAAAGAGTTATCAGATTTTGAAAATAATATGCACAATGGAAGAATTTCAGCCACAGGCTTCTCTAATTGCCTTCTCCAGTGATCTTTTTAAGTTTCTTCTTTCTCTTTCCCATCCTTAGCTGCCACCTGGCACTCTTCTGTTAGCACTAGAAAAGCAGGCCAAGCTTGCCAATAGCATCATTTGAGTGACAGGCTGTGAAAATTCAAACACTCCACAAACACATTCTTTTCTTCTGGAAAAGTGGAATTTGACATCTCTGTATTTCTTGGGGTTCTGATGTAAACTCTGCTCCATGGAGAACAAGGCCATGGGCAGCAATTTAATCCAGCAGATCTAAAAGGGTTTTATTCACAATTTCTTACTATGAAAAATTCAACCGGAATTCACTGTACAGTCTTAAACAAAAAAAAAAAAACCAAAACACCAAACCACTTTCTGATCTCAGCATCTCTTCAGTGTCTTTGGTTCTTTTAAAACCAAAGGCTCTCTTAAATCCCACATTACAGCCATCTCCCTTGACATCTCCCTCATAAATTCACAGGACCAAAACTGAGTTCAAGAATTCAGTGTAATCTGCCTGGATTTAATGGTATCAGCCTATATCTATAATGGCAAAATATAACCAAATTTTTCCTTAGCTGTGATTAAAGGCTACAGTGACATTGAGCAGATTGCTTCTCCCTCACCTATTGACTTCAATGCCCTTGACAGATGTGTGCGTCTGTCAGTAGCTTTCATAGATCTAGTTTGAACAAACTCTTCATGTTAACATGAGGGGGAAAATTAGGTTAAAAATTCTGGAAAAAAAATACAGACACTGAGATCAGGAACACAAATATAAATTAGTCCAGAATAATTCAGGGCAGAAACTAACCTTCTGCATTCCCTAAGTGCTAAGTACTATTTCCACGAAACACTTAATTTCCAAACAGCTTGGGATTAGGTGCTACTTTAGAGACTTTATCCAGAATAATAACAGTGTTATGGGAGTTCAATATTTTCATTAAAGTACTGTTGAGGGGATAGGTGAGTCAATCCAAAACCACTGAATCCAAGGACAGCTTTTCTCCTGCACACAGGGCAGCACAGCCCAGCTCCCTTCAGGTACGTGCACCTTAACAAGTAAGTACCATATTACTCCTTCTGCATGAAGTGCATCTATTCTTCCTTTTTGGTAACTCATGCAAAGTTTGGAGCAGTTGCCCTGGTGCTGGCTGGACTAGTTTAATAAGATTCTGCAGTGTTTATTAGCTGAGAGAAACCGTTATGTCTCCAGGATTCCCGGGAGTTTATTTTGCCAGGAATTCCTGCTCACACAACAGATTTCAACATTCCTCTTTTAAGACGGGAACAAACAACTGAACCTACTGAGAGTACCCTTTGTCAGAGTTTGGTACTATTTTTTCAATAAAACACAGATGATTTATAATATGTTCACATGGGAGACATATTTGGCATATAAAGTAGTTTCAGCAAAAGATGTTTGGGTGCCAGAAAGAGGTTTCCTGTGATTTCACAACAAAGATCTTCTGTTACTGCTCAGAAAAGTCAGGGAACTTTTATGCGCAACATTAAAACAGTAAGATATTCTCAGTGGTTAATAGTCATAACCTATTTCTCTGGGTGTGCAGCAAACCCACAGTAACTGCAATTGTTCTTCCATGAGACAAATCCCTGAGAATTACCAGTGACCAAAGAGCAACCAAATACCTAGAGCTACATCCATGTTATGGCTGTAATAATTTATTTGTGTATCACTGGTTCTATACACAAGGCTCTGGCACAGATTTGGGGAGCCAAAAATTATTACCTCCCCAGAGGAGGCTCTGCCAGGATCGAGGGTACATTAGGCACTCTTGTTTTATCCCAGTCTTACTATTAGTTCTCCACTACTTGACTCAGCAGCCACAGGTGTTTTTAAGCCTCTTTTCACCATGCAGATTGACAACATGCAGAGCCAACAGCCGATGTCCAATCAGCCACATTCAGGGATTCAGATCACGTGGAGAAGTAACCATCATGAAAGGTGGGCAGGAGGAGGCAATCTTCAAGCAAATATGTAGTAAAAAGAAACTCAAAGAAGCCTTACTTCTTAATCTCTTCCTTTTTGAAAGACTTCTGATGTTACAGCAATAATTCCCCTCACACCTTTCATTTCTTTTGTGTATATTTAACTCTTTCAATACTGATAGAACTGCATCAGGAAAGGAAATTACTGAGGCCCAGTTGTCAAGCTAAGCATCCAGGTGAGTGGTTAATTTTTGCCCCCCTTTCCCAGTAAATTCTACAAGAATGAATAATTACAAAAACCCAATATGTTTGACCTCACTGAGGTCTTGATCATTTTTACTTTATGGTTTACCTTTTCATTATTCACTAGAGCATTGTTTAAAATGAGCTTGAGGGAAAACACTTGTAATGCAGGCCACAGTCACATTTCTTAAGTAAAACGCAGACTAACAGAATAAGTGACTTTATGACAGATAAGAATTCATACTGAAAAAATTGCTTTTTCAATATTCACTGGAGAGAAAGGGGAAAAAAAATTCCCTTGGGATAAAATGCATTGATCATTTTAGCAAGTTTCATAAGCTGTGTGTTTCATATGCTATTTGTGTTATTGCCTCCTCTATTTTTAGACACAAAACTTACACAGTAAAAAGAAAGCTCTTCCAACTTCCTGAAGAAAATAGTCAGGCCATACATTTAAAATATGAGATTTTAAAATTATATTCACTTCTGTTGTCTACAGGGCTGAATATACTTTGCATAACATTTTGAAACATGGCAACAAACCATTAGAAGCAAGCCAGTTACTAAAAAATGTAGTATAGATTAAATCAGAATAGCAAGGAAATAATTTATTGCAGTACATTTAAGCTCTAATTACATTAAAACTTTGCCCTTTGTTACTTTTGAGTACTCAAATGGGAAGCAGTTACTTTTGCTGCACACAACAAAGCTGCAGTGAAAGAAAACATCAGTCCATCTGATCTACAAAAGTTTGTCACCTACAAAAGAAGTATTTAAACATGGCAGAAAGTCAGTTCAGTGGGTTCAAATGAACCAACATCACTTGTTTATTGCCCTGAGATAAATCACAAATCCTTCAGCAAGTCAGGTTTAAGTAAGAGTCCCACATTTACCAAATTACATGCATGAAGCATGCAGAATACATGGTCTGCTATTTATAAAACACACAGCATCTAAAAAATGGTTCTTTGCCAGCAATAAAAATAATAAATCACTGTGCTCTACCAGTTTGCCTCAGGCACCACCTCTTTGTCTCCTGTCATAGACACTCATAATGTCTCAGCCAAATAACATCTAAAAGTAAGACACACAAATATTTCAGTTAAGGTCTTAATTCGAAGATTTCCCGTTAAAAATTAAGAGAAGCTAAACGAAGACTAACCAGAGAATAAAGACTTTACATAACTGAAGTTCAGAATAAGCATTTCACACAAAAGAATTCCCTGTGAGATTTCATATCAACTGTACATCATCTCTCAGGGGGGAAAGATGGAAATAAAAGCTACATATTATGTCTAGATTAGAACACAGCTCTAAGGTGTTGAGTCTATTGCCAAATGCCTTCAAATCTGAGCTACCAGAAAAAGAGAGGAATCATTTAATGAGAAATTTAGAAGCTGCTACTTCACAGAGCAGTTTATGTCTTTCCTATTTCCTTTAAACAGAATTTTTTCCACAGTCCTTCTTTTATAAATCTAAGAAAAATTCTCAAGCAGGTCTGTCATTGTATTTATTTGGAAACCAGTGTTTTAAGACAATAATGGGAAGGCAGTAAGGGTAATAAAGTTTTCATGTAACTATAATGGTAAATTTTGAGGTAAAAATTGTTTATTTGAAAAATACACAGTCCATTCCTTATTTTTAATGAACCCCAGAGTAAAAGTAGCTTTATCCCTCTCTGCTTCAGCACCGTATTGACAGCTGATGCAAGCACCTCTCTATGTCTGTTTGATGTAATAATTGTCACAGGGACTAATGACTTTTGAATCTAAATACGGGGGTTTGCATAGCATTAATAGGAATGGCTCTTGTCTAAGTTATTTCAAACACAGACTTGACTGTGGAAGGTTTAACACGTCTGTGATGTGCTAGCAAAATTCTAGGACACTTCTGTATCTGTCATGCTGCAACTTACTAAATTTCATCTCAGTTTTCTGTGGAACTTCTCCAACTTCAGCTGAAAGTTATTCTGAAGAACACCCGTTTGGCTTTAAAAATGTACTCAGTGGCACTTACATTTGCATCAGTTAACATTCTCAGTGTGCTGCATGCCATTCCTAAAATACCACAAATGAATAAATTCATGGGAGAATCTTGGGGACTTTTGAGACCTAAATTTTAGATCATCTTCTACACTGTGAAATGCAGACCTTTCAAATTAGCCACCCTAGGATGGGGACAGTTAAAAGCTCGGCAACTGGGGGCTCAAAATTCCTTGAAGAAATTGTCAGTGTGGTAGATATCTCTGAAAGAGAGAGTAATTTAAGTTGCATTTCTTGTTAGTATCCCAATGCTCTCAGAGATTCACAACACTAAGCTCTTCTTTCAAATGCCAGGAAACCATCAAGTAGTTTCAAACAAAGCAGGAGCTGACAGTCAGTAGTCCGGCACTGGGATTACTCACCAGGAGTGTGGGAGCAGAATGTTGCAATGTCAGTTGAGCAGCAACCTGGCATGTGGAATCACTCATTCACTTCTTTCAGAGGTATTCCACTCCAACCAGAACACAGGCTCAGGACTCACCAGATAGGCAGAGATGCAGCAATGACTCCTGCAGAGTACCTTCCTCCTTTAAAATGCTGATGTCTCACAGGTCTACACCTACACCTTCTACACTTGCCCATTGCAAGACAGTTAGCCCTTCTTCATTATTGTAAACGCAAATAATCCAGCCAGACCTCCTTTACCATCACAAATGGAAATCATATATTTTCTTCATGTGCCCCTTTCCCCTTCCTGCATCTGCCCTCCCCACCAGTTTGGAAAGTACTGATTCAGTGATTAGAACATTTGTTGGCACAGAGGCAGGAAGCCAGCCCTCACACTTCCAAGAGATTATCTGAGTGAAAGCAATAAACTCATGTGAATTTTCATTTTCTTGTTCTAGGCAAATGCATTGTTAATTATTTCATGCCTGAGCACATCTGTTGGCTGGAGACTTCCAGGTAAAGTAGGTGAAAACTTTGTGAACCTTGGCAGAGCTAAGGCCTTAATCACCTGCCAAGTATCTCAATGCTGTGAAGACTTTGCTGGCTAGAACAGTACACCAACAGCTTTCCCAGAGGAAAGCTGATGCAGAAGTTTTAGACACCCGCTGGGTTAGGCACAGATTTTGTTCATGACAGTGGGTGTCTGCAAAATTAACTAGCTCCCCTGTCAATCTGGCTCCCAACATCTCAATCAAGTACTTACAAATGAGACAGTAGGACACCGTTTTTGCAATTTGTGTACATGTAAGTTTCAGCTTCATTTAAATACTCAAACATAACTAAGGAATGTTATTGTTATACCTTTTCCCTGAAGATCCACATGATCATTCTTCATCTGCATAATCTGCCTGCGTTTCCCCAGTGACTGACGCAGGAGCTGTCCATACCAGAGTGGCACTCCTTGGAGCTGGGTAGAGTTGTTTGGCAGTGATTGAGAAGTTTGGAATAAGAAAAAAAGACTGTCAGCATTACAATACTCGTGATATGTTCTGTCTTCAGAACTTTTCCCCCCAAAGTCTTTCAGTGAACGATGCAATTAAAATTTTGGAATTGAAGGCATGGTGATTGAATGCTCAACTTCTCATTTTCTCTGGCAGTTACTCAACTCCTTTGTTCAATTATGGCAGGAACCAAATGAATTACAAGTGAAATAAATTTACCCCCAGAGCATTTCAGTTTTATCAATATATGCTTCAGGTTCTGAGGACACATTAACACCACTGTATCTTTCACGGACAGGATTTCAAATTATTATTTCCTTCTGAAAACTGAGGACTATTCAACTATACCCAAAGAAGCACAAAAGAAAGTAGCCTTGAACACAGTGTTCCTATCTCTTAAATATAAAAATTCAGAAAGAGCAACTGAATTGTGTTTACAGCACTGCAAAAATTTTGGATATTAGCTTTACACTTTTAAGAATTACTTTTGTGATATGACTCATACTCACTGGTCTTTCTCATTGTTTTGAAAATAGTTTGAATTAACTTCTCTTTTACAAAATATGTCCAATATCACAATCATTTTCACAAATTGGTAGTTTATTCCAGTAGCATCATCTGTAACTTTTTCAGAATGTGTAGGAATTATATTTGTGTACACTTAGGTGTGCAGGCACAGAAGCTGGCACTGAAACCTTACTATAAGTTCTGTTGAAAATGGTTTGAAATTAATTAGACATAGTCAAGCATCACAAGAAAACAGTTTTAGCTTCTTTGTTGAACTGAAAGGTGGTATTTCTATGCATGCGAGAGACTGAAATGTAAACGGTTAATGAATCAAACAATCAGCCACTTGCAAAAGCAGCAGAGTGCTTTGCTGAGGCCAGATTTGCACCCCCCCAGCCAGAGAGGAGGAGAAGAGTTTTTGGATGTGTGGTGGCAAAACCTCTGATCTGCCTAAAACCAGCCCAGCTGCAGAGGGGGTGAGCACTCATTATCAGAGGATGACCTTGACAAACCAACCTTTGTTTAGCAACAAGCTGGGTTTTGAGCCATTTGCAGCCTGATCTGTGGTTTCATGTGCTAAAGATTTTGGTCTTCAAGGATGGAGATATTTGCACATCATTTCCCTTTTTAAATGCCTTAAGCTCTGCACTTTCTCCTCAAGTTATTATTTCCATCTCTTGTTTCCACCAGCCATTCTGCCTTTGCACCATTTCTGTCATCATCTTTAATTTGTGAAGAAGGACCTTGGTATCCTGGTGGACAGAAAGCTACCCATGAGCCAGAAGTACGTCCTTGTGGCCAAGAAGGTCAATGGGTCCACGTGAAGTAAGATAACATGCAGGGCCCCCCGAAATGCCTGGCATTGGGAGGAGTTCTGGAAAATTTATTCCAAAGTCAAGAACACTAGACTTACAAGGGAAAACTTCTAGCTGTACTGCAAAAAGCACTAACTCAGAAAGACACGCCTCCTGTTCTCTTCAAGGCTTTTGTCTTCTCTGCCCACCATCCAGGCAGGCCTGTAAGATCTGTTTATCTCT
>NW_020933174.1:0-310 GCF_003984885.1 Neopelma chrysocephalum | reverse complement strand
ATTAGGTGTAACCCTGCTGATTCCAGTAATATGGGTTTGATTTAAACCTAGAAAATCCTCCAGCCTTCAAGCAGCAAAGCTGGAGGATTCACTCCCCAAAATTCTGCTGAGTCAGCACCACGGCTGGAGATCACGTCATCATTTAAGCAAATTCCCAAAATCTTCCAGCTTTGTGCACTAGCCAATAAGGAATTATCAGAAAACACAGGGGACAGCACATAATAAACCCAGTATCTTGCTAACCATCTTTAATTAGCAGCCAGATTAGGTGTAACCCTGCTGATTCCAGTAATATGGGTTTGATTTAAAC
>NW_020933173.1:0-469 GCF_003984885.1 Neopelma chrysocephalum | reverse complement strand
CAGGCCTTTTTGGAATACTGTCCATAAAATCACAGAAGGTTGGAAAAGACCCCTAAGACTGAGCCCAACCATTAACCCAGCACAAGGTCACCACTAAATTATGTCCCTCAGTACCACATCCACCTGTTCTCTGATCTCTTCCAGGGATGGTGATTCCACCTGTTCCAGTGCCTGACCAACCTCTCCAGGAGGACATTTTTCCTGATATCCAACCTAAACTTCTTCTGGAGCAACCTGAGAAACAGATGGAAAAACATTGGATCAAGCCTCTCCATGAAGAGGCAAATCTAGAAGCAGCAAATAACCTTGGAGTCACAGCCAGTCAGGGAAAAGTTCCCTTTTTCTCATTTTTTTGGCCTCAAATGTCTATTCCAGTTGTTCCAACATCCTGACTTGAGCAAGTGGCTTCCACTTGCACTCCAGGCCTTTTTGGAATACTGTCCATAAAATCACAGAAGGTTGGAAAAGA
>NW_020933172.1:0-390 GCF_003984885.1 Neopelma chrysocephalum | reverse complement strand
AACCTGGCTTATACAGGGGCAGTCCTCAGTCTCAGCTGTGTGCTGCAGTCCTGCTGGCATATCAGGGAGGGTCTGTGGGAACTGGGTCTAGCAGTTGCCTGCAGACAGTGCAATGTTCCCGTAAGAGATGCAGTTTCCCTGATTGGAGCCCTGGACACACTGGGGAATGGCAACTTTCAGGGGAAAGCCCATGGGCAGGTGGGAGTCCTTCCACATCTCATGATGCTTTCCTTCTGCAAAGGAAGCTATTTCAGTAACGTCCTGCCTACCTATCACCCAGCCTGTATGTTCCACTGGGAACAGTATTTTTCCGCTTTCAGCCCACAAACAATTCTGGGCTAAATAACTTACCACTCTTTTTCTCTCTCTGCTGATCTGGGAGCAAGATGA
>NW_020933171.1:0-356 GCF_003984885.1 Neopelma chrysocephalum | reverse complement strand
GCTGTGTGCTGCAATCCTGCTGGCATATCAGGGAGGGTTTGTGGGAGCTGGGTCTAGCAGTTGCCTGCAGACAGTGCAATGTTCCCATAAGAGATGCAGTTTCCCTGATTGGAGCCCTGGACACACTGGGGAATGGCAACTTTCAGGGGAAAGCCCATGGGCAGGTGGGAGTCCTTCCACATCTCATGATGCTTTCCTTCTGCAAAGGAAGCTATTTCAGTAACGTCCTGCCTACCTATCACCCAGCCTGTATGTTCCACTGGGAACAGTATTTTTCCGCTTTCAGTCCACAAACAATTCTGGGCTAAGTAACTTACCACTCTTTTTCTCTCTCTGCTGATCTGGGAGCAAGATGA
>NW_020933170.1:0-390 GCF_003984885.1 Neopelma chrysocephalum | reverse complement strand
AACCTGGCTTATACAGGGGCAGTCCTCAGTCTCAGCTGTGTGCTGCAGTCCTGCTGGCATATCAGGGAGGGTCTGTGGGAACTGGGTCTAGCAGTTGCCTGCAGACAGTGCAATGTTCCCGTAAGAGATGCAGTTTCCCTGATTGGAGCCCTGGACACACTGGGGAATGGCAACTTTCAGGGGAAAGCCCATGGGCAGGTGGGAGTCCTTCCACATCTCATGATGCTTTCCTTCTGCAAAGGAAGCTATTTCAGTAACGTCCTGCCTACCTATCACCCAGCCTGTATGTTCCACTGGGAACAGTATTTTTCCGCTTTCAGCCCACAAACAATTCTGGGCTAAATAACTTACCACTCTTTTTCTCTCTCTGCTGATCTGGGAGCAAGATGA
>NW_020933169.1:0-356 GCF_003984885.1 Neopelma chrysocephalum | reverse complement strand
GCTGTGTGCTGCAATCCTGCTGGCATATCAGGGAGGGTTTGTGGGAGCTGGGTCTAGCAGTTGCCTGCAGACAGTGCAATGTTCCCATAAGAGATGCAGTTTCCCTGATTGGAGCCCTGGACACACTGGGGAATGGCAACTTTCAGGGGAAAGCCCATGGGCAGGTGGGAGTCCTTCCACATCTCATGATGCTTTCCTTCTGCAAAGGAAGCTATTTCAGTAACGTCCTGCCTACCTATCACCCAGCCTGTATGTTCCACTGGGAACAGTATTTTTCCGCTTTCAGTCCACAAACAATTCTGGGCTAAGTAACTTACCACTCTTTTTCTCTCTCTGCTGATCTGGGAGCAAGATGA
>NW_020933168.1:0-521 GCF_003984885.1 Neopelma chrysocephalum | reverse complement strand
GAGGATTATGAATAACTGGCATTTTGAAGTTAGACACACACAAAAAAAAGACTTCTGCTTTTTTTGTTTAGCTGGAGACTATAAAACCAATACCAGATAGTGTTCCAGCTCTTGGGGCTTATCCCACGTGCTGTGACAGAGGTTTGCTCTTATGCCATCTTCAAACTTTAATTTGCTAGATACTCATGATGAGAGTGCAGGTGGTGGGCAGTACATCTGGGATCTTGAACCAGAGCTGAGAAGCTGCCCTGGCATGGTGTGAAATGGCTCAGGAATAGATGGGGATGGAAGGCAACTTGTTTTTACAAAGTTTGAAGCCACCTGCACTCTCATCATGAGTATCTAGCAAATTAAAGTTTGAAGATGGCATAAGAGCAAACCTCTGTCACAGCACGTGGGATAAGCCCCAAGAGCTGGAACACTATCTGGTATTGGTTTTATAGTCTCCAGCTAAACAAAAAAAGCAGAAGTCTTTTTTTTGTGTGTGTCTAACTTCAAAATGCCAGTTATTCATAATCCTC
>NW_020933167.1:0-587 GCF_003984885.1 Neopelma chrysocephalum | reverse complement strand
GAGTAGTGTGGAGGATCAACTATCAGATTGGGAGAGATACAAGAAGTGGAGAGAGCTGTATGGGAACTGAATGGACTGTGAATTCTGAACACACGAAATGGACTTATTCACATCACGGACTGACTGTTATTTTCCCCAGTTTTACTGTGTTATTTACTCCTATAGTTGTACCCCTGTTTGTCACTGGTTTTTATGAAATTTTAATGTACCCTCCATGTTAGCCTTTCTTCCCCCTCAGGTTTTCCCGCCTTAACTTGTTTACTCCCTTGTTCTCCCCTGCTTTCCCGCTCCTCTGCTACTGATTGGCCAAGGTTTGCCGCAGTGCAGAGTGAGCTTTCATTGGCCCTTTCCCCTAGATACTCCAAAGTCCCCCCTACCTCTCCCTCATCCTCCAATCCTTGCCTTCCCTTAGTTGTCAATCCCATGCTCCTCCCCAGTTCTGAATCCTCCCCTCAGACCTACCCTATTTAAGTCCCTGTTTTACCTTAATAAATCGGCATTGCTTCACCAACCTTCAACTGTGTCCTGACCCTCCTTCGCAGTGCCGCGTCCCATTCCCCTTTACCCCTCGGGCCGTGGCAGAGTAG
>NW_020933166.1:0-336 GCF_003984885.1 Neopelma chrysocephalum | reverse complement strand
CCCCAGATAACACAGGGAACAATAGTGGTGGCAGCAAACTCGGGGCCGGGGCTTAGGGTGGCTGAGCAGGGGAGGGATGAAGACAAACACAGCTAAAAGGGTTCCTCCAGGCCCAAGGCCAGGGCCCTTCCAGGGATTAGGTCCCCTCAGGCTGGGGTGAAGCAAGTGTTTACCAAAGCCCTCACTATCAATCCTGACAGCCCTGTTTGCAAGAAGGAGTTGTGTCCACTCCACACGTGCCATGAGGCTGGGGATGGGTCTCTCTCTGCCCCTGCTCCCCTTCTGTACCCATGTGCCAGCTTTGCCAGCTGCCCCCCACCCCAGCAGGACCCCCAG
>NW_020933165.1:0-768 GCF_003984885.1 Neopelma chrysocephalum | reverse complement strand
TTGGGAATGGTGCCTGGAGTTGGGAATGGTGCCTGGAGTTGGGAATGCTGCCTGAAGCTCAGACAGAAAGTGAGATGTTGAAAAGCAGTGAGTTCCTTCTGCTGAATTCAGGGGTGAATGTCTTCCCTGCCCTCATTTCTCTTATTTCCTGCTGCTAGAAGGAAAAATGTCAAACGGGATGAGGTGTATTTGTGGAGCCCCAGTTGACATTTTTAGAGCCACTAGATGGCATTTAGACCTGGCTGGCTGAGGATGCTGTGGCGTGTGCTGACGAGGGAAACAGCTTTGGGTTTTAAATCTATGAGTTAATCAGGAATTAAATATGTATTGGATTGAATTCTAAGTTTAGGAATGTGTGATATATGCACATATGGGACATATGGCACTGGGACAGAAACCAAGAGGATTGGAATAGCCAGTTAGTCAAACATGCTCCTTCTACAAAGTTTCCTTTCCATATTCCAGTTCTGTGGGATTTTCCTGGGCTGTCAGGTAATGGTGGAATAGATGACAGGTAATGCTTTTTGGTAAGCCAGCATGACTCAGGAAGGGAAGGAGAACCAAAGGAGAGATACAACTAGTAGATTTCCACTATATCATGTAAATGATATCAGTTATTTAAAAATATCTGCTCTTCCTACTTCTCCTAGATGGAATAAAAATGTCTTTGTTGTGTTTTTTCTTTCTCTGACAGAGTTATCATCGAACCAGGGGAGAATTTCCATCTTAAAGCCACTGCAAGAAAGGAACACTATAAAAGGTACTGTG
>NW_020933164.1:0-768 GCF_003984885.1 Neopelma chrysocephalum | reverse complement strand
TTGGGAATGGTGCCTGGAGTTGGGAATGGTGCCTGGAGTTGGGAATGGTGCCTGGAGCTCAGACAGAAAGTGAGATGTTGAAAAGCAGTGAGTTCCTTCTGCTGAATTCAGGGGTGAATGTCTTCCCTGCCCTCATTTCTCTTATTTCCTGCTGCTGGAAGGAAAAATGTCAAACGGGATGAGGTGTATTTGTGGAGCCCCAGTTGACATTTTTAGAGCCACTAGATGGCATTTAGACCTGGCTGGCTGAGGATGCTGTGGCGTGTGCTGACGAGGGAAACAGCTTTGGGTTTTAAATCTATGAGTTAATCAGGAATTAAATATGTATTGGATTGAATTCTAAGTTTAGGAATGTGTGATATATGCACATATGGGACATATGGCACTGGGACAGAAACCAAGAGGATTGGAATAGCCAGTGAGTCAAACATGCTCCTTCTACAAAGTTTCCTTTCCATATTCCAGTTCTGTGGGATTTTCCTGGGCTGTCAGGTAATGGTGGAATAGATGACAGGTAATGCTTTTTGGTAAGCCAGCATGACTGAGGAAGGGAAGGAGAACCAAAGGAGAGATACAACTAATAGATTTCCACTATATCATGTAAATGATATCAGTTATTTAAAAATATCTGCTCTTCCTACTTCTCCTAGATGGAATAAAAATGTCTTTGTTGTGTTTTTTCTTTCTCTGACAGAGTTATCATCGAACCAGGGGAGAATTCCCATCTTAAAGCCACTGCAAGAAAGGAACACTATAAAAGGTACTGTG
>NW_020933163.1:0-352 GCF_003984885.1 Neopelma chrysocephalum | reverse complement strand
TATCTGTGCCATTCCCACTCACCAACGGATCCTGCACATTCCCGGGACAGAGGGAGCAGGAGGCTGGCCTGTGTGTTTGTCCATGTCATTCCCATTCCCGAGAGGATCTGCACATTCCCGAGATGGAGGGAGCAGGAGATTGGCCTGTGTTTTTGTCCGTGCCATTCCCACTCACCAACGGATCCTGCACATTCCCAGGATGGAGGGAGCAGGAGGCTGGTCTGTGTTTATGTCCGTGCCATTCCCATTGCATAGTGAATCCTGCACATTCCTGGGATGGAGGGAGCAGGAGGCTGCCCTGTGTGTTTGTCTGTGCCATTCCCACTCACCAACGGATCCTGCACATTCCCGG
>NW_020933162.1:0-451 GCF_003984885.1 Neopelma chrysocephalum | reverse complement strand
ACAAGGGATCTTTCCTGATCCAAGATTCACATTTTTTTCCGTAAGTCTAAAGTAAAATAAACAAAGTTTCTTCTGAGAGTGATGTTTCCAAATTCTTCCACCACCATCACTGAGGAAATCATTTTACAACAAACTGTAGTGCTGACATTAGTATTTCTAACACAGTTCTTTAATAAAGGCAGCTCAGAAATTAATCCTGTTCCTTTCCAAGGGCAAAAAGAGAGTGAATGTTTCAAACAAGACAAAGTGGAACAGGATTAATTTCTGAGCTGCCTTTATTAAAGAACTGTGTTAGAAATACTAATGTCAGCACTACAGTTTGTTGTAAAATGATTTCCTCAGTGATGGTGGTGGAAGAATTTGGAAACATCACTCTCAGAAGAAACTTTGTTTATTTTACTTTAGACTTACGGAAAAAAATGTGAATCTTGGATCAGGAAAGATCCCTTGT
>NW_020933161.1:0-6872 GCF_003984885.1 Neopelma chrysocephalum | reverse complement strand
TGTGCCCTTTGTCAGGAATTCTATGGGGAGGATGTGAAGTCGTCTCCGGATTATGAAAGGATCGTCAACAAGCGTCACTTCAAGAGAGTCCTGGGCTTGCTGGAAGGGCAGAAGATTGCTCATGGGGGAGAGAGTGATGAGGCCTCCTGCTTCATAGGTGCTTGTGGCTGCTGCTGGGGAGGGGAGGTGGTAGTGGGTGCCCTTTGGGGTCTGTGTGTGTGCGTGGCTTGCTTGGGTTACGTTGCACACAGACAGTGCAGTGAGGTCCTGTGATGGACCAGGTCTTCTGTCCTGCTCACACTGTTCTCCCGTTTGCTGCAGCACCGACCATCCTGACGGACGTTTCCCCGGATTCCAAGGTGATGGAGGAGGAAATCTTTGGACCTGTCCTGCCCATTGTGACCGTGAAGAGCACAGAGGAAGCCATTGAGTTCATCAACCGTCGGGAGAAGCCCCTTGCCTTGTATGTCTTCTCCAACAACAAGAAGGTGGGTCTGGGCTGTGTTAGAGAAAATGAACATGATGGCCTGTTGTCTTGTGGCTCCCTTCCCAGTATTCTCAGTTACGTGGCCTGATCTCTCCTGGGCCTTTGTAATGATTTGTTTGTTTTCTTTTGCTAGTTAATCAAAAGAGTCATCTCGGAAACCTCCAGTGGGGGTGTGACTGGAAATGATGTCATTATGCATTTCTTCCTCTCAACCTTGCCCTTTGGTGGTGTTGGTAAGTTACTGCAGCTTCTTAAGGATTGGGACTTGCCACACTGTGTGACCCAGGGAGCAACCCATGGTACCCCTGTGCCTGTTGCAGCCCAAGGGGCTCTGTGCATCAGGTCTTGATAATAATAACAAATTCTGGGAGTGCATTAGGGCAGGGGCCAGAAAGGGGAAAAACTTTTGGGTGTATTTTTGGAAAGATTAAAGCATTTAGTGCAGATTGATGTGAAAGGTGCATTAAAAACATTAGCTGCAATCAGAGGGATTAGCAGTGATCAGCAGGTGGAAGGGGTAGGACTTTAGCTTGGGGAGAACTGGAACAGGTTATGGATCAGTCCATGGAAGCTTTGCAAAAGAGGGTTTTGGGGGTTACGGGCGGTGAACCAGCGTTAACAGCACACGCTGACGTGGAATGGGAACACGGAGCTGTACCCTGCAAAGCTCCTCAGGAAACCATCTCACGCAGCACCAGTCAGATCTCAGAGCCCTGGCACGGTGCTTTGAGAGGGAGCTAAATCCAGGGAAGAGCTGGAGACAGCTCAGAGGCACAGGGACCACAGCAAAATACTGGAGAGCGCGTAGTGAAAACGAGGTGGGGAAGGAGCAGGGTGGAGCACAGATGGGCATCTTAGAGACTGAGAAGTGCTGCAGGGAGGAAGGGTCAGTTGTCCTCAAGTGGCCAAAGGTTTGAGCGGGCTGTGCCCGTGGGGTGACCTGCCTGGCTCGTGTCCCTCAGGCCACAGCGGGATGGGCGCCTACCACGGCAAGCACAGCTTCGAGACCTTCTCCCACCGCCGCGCCTGCTTGATCAAGGACCTGAAGATGGAGGGCACCAACAAAATGCGGTACCCACCTGTCAGCCAGAAGAAGGTGGATTGGACCAAGTTCATCCTCCTGAAGCGGTTTAACAGGGGCCGCATTGGACTGGCCGTCCTGGCCCTGCTGGGGGTGGTGGTAGCGGTGATGATGAAGGTGAGTTTTGGGTCTCTTTGGGTCTAAGTGGGTGCATGTGCAATTCACCTCATCTTCTGCAAGTTCACTCTTTGCAAACTGCAGCCCTTTCTTAGAGCCTGGCCTCTTTTTCTCTCTTGAGACTTATTTTATTTCTCCCACCTCAAATTACCAAGATCTGCTTCTCACTTTTACCAGTGATCTGTAGAATAGGAATGTCCCCAGACAGATCTCCAGGGTTGCTGTACTACTTGTTGCACTGCTCTGGTAGGTGACACCCGTGGGATGCTCCCTCCAGAGGCAGCAGTTGGTAGTTCTGGACAGGTTAGGAGTGGTTTGAACTCCAGGGTTTCCTTCAGCAGCGTTTGAGCTGCTCCACAGCCCTGACAGCTGCAGTTTGTGCCAGGGCACCCTGGGAAGGGAAGCTGTGTCCCAAAGCCTGGGTCTGCAACGAGCTCTTGTTCCTTGTCCAATTTCAGCCCCTGTCTGACTTCAGCTCAATTATTCCCATTTCCTCCCTTGTTTCCAGCTGGGTAGTGCGGAAGGGTGGGATGTTCTCCCCTCTCTGCAGGAGGCAGAGGCCTGCTGGTGCTGGCTGGAGGCCTCGAGATGCCTCCTGAGCTGGAGGAGCAAGATCTAAATCTCCCAAGTGTGATCACTGTTGATTCTCTGTGTCTGACAAACCAGGTACTGCGGTGCCTTCACTGGCTCCTCCTCACAAGGCTCAGCTGTGCATCCGTGGGGTTTAGTGAGCTTAAGGGAGCAGCCCAAGGGGACAGGAGGTGGCAGGGTGGATCAGGACTCTGCCCTTCAGTCTGTGTTGTTACTGCTGTGAGGAGAGGTGCAGAAGCCCAACAAGCCAAGAAAATAACCTGCCCACATATTCCAGGAGGAGGTGCAAAAGCCAAAGAACTGGCTCAGGCTTTGAGGCACCAGCCAGGGGGGCAGGCCCTGTCTAGGTGAATGAGGGGGGAAACTCACGGCGTCTTGAAATCATTTGGGTTTCTCAGAACCACCAGTCTGTGCTGAAGAGAAAAGCCCTCTTGATTGTGCTGGCTGTGCAGAGGCTGGGCTGGCCCAGCGGGTGGTAAGGAGGAGCAGGTTTCAGAGCACTGCTGTGGCTGTCACAGTGAGGTAGGAGCCTTTTTCTTCTCCTGTGTGTAGACCTAGTTTGAGGTGGGGGAGAGCTTTGTAGAGTGGTGAACGTGGGGATTGGAGAAAGCTCCCCAAGAGCCAGAGCACGATGCTTTCTCTGGCAGTGCATGGAGCTTGTCTGGCATCCAGGATAACCATGCAGTGCATGCTGAGGGGCAGGAGGCAGGCGAGCTGCGCCCTGGGGGAGTCACCGAGTGAAGAGGCTTTGCTCCAGGCTGTTCTAGAAGGGGAATTGGTTTTGTCTCACAAATCCTTCACAGGACCTTGGTGTTGTTTTGCTCTCACAGGTGGTTTACTGATGAAGAGGAGAAGGCCCCGTGTGCCAGCCATACTCTGGGTGCTCGCTTTGTGTCTGTTTCCTTAAGCTGGGAAGTCATTATTTTCTTTTGTTCTGGGTGATTTCAGTGAGCTGTCGAGCACACAGAGTAGCCTTAGAGAGGCACTAACAACAAGAAGGCTCAGACTCCTGTTTGCTAAAAAGCCATGCTGGAACAGAGGGACCACAGGGGACAAGCTCTCCGGAGGAGGACTGCAGAGCAAGAAATTCCAGTCCCTATCTCCACCCCATGCCATGCAGAGTGCTGCTTCCAGGGGTGCACCAAACCACTTACCTTCCTTCAGTGACCAACAGGAGCTTCAGTTTCAGCAATCCTTGGGCTGACAGTGTTTCCCCTGCAGTTTTTGGGATGGGCTGTCTCCTGTTGTGCTCTGAACACCCTCCCTCTTGGTGACAAGTCTGAGACAGGCCATGCTGGCTGATGCATTTGACCAAGAGTGATGATGGTTGTGAATGAGCCCAGTGAGGTTCCCCTTGACATTTGAGGTGAAATATTCATGGATCTCTGCAAATTGGAATCATCCACAGCTGGTCAGGGAATGCAGGCTGGTGCCCTTTTGGGTCTCTGGGTTTCACCATATGGCTGTAACAATTATTTAACTGTTAGAAAATTACAAAGGTGGTACCTGCACTGCCTGTATTGTGCTGATGAGCATCTTACACTCGTGCAAAAGAACTTTCAGGCCTGTTTAGAGAAGTGGGAATGACAAAGTACCTTGTGGGTTAGCTCAGCTCTGTGCAGCTGCTCCCTTATTCCCAGTGGGATGGGAAAGACAGTCAGAGGAGTGAAAGTGAGAAAACTTGTAGGTTGAGAGAAAGATAGTTTAGTAGGTGAAGTGAAAGCTGGGAATGCAGGCAAATTAAAGCAAATTGAGAAATCTGTTCATTAATTCCCCTTGTCAGGCAGGTGTTCAGCCATCCTGGGGAAAGCAGGGCATCATCACACCTGATGGTGACTTGGGAAGACAAATGCCATCGTTGCCAATGTCACAAATCCAAAACAGCACCATCCCACTATGAAGAAACTTAGTGACTATGATGAAAATTAACTCCACCCCAGCCAAAGCCAGTACAAAGCTGTTCCTGGTCAGATTGCTCCAAGGGAAAACAATTATTGAAAGAGTGTGTGCTCCTCTGTGTTTGAGCTTCTGGGGCTGCTGTAATCTTGCAATGGGAAATAATGTGGGACTTGTTCGAGCTTGGGAGGAGGATGCTGAAGGAATTGAATGTAAAAGAGCCTTAGAAATATTAATGTCAAAATAAGGCAAATTAAAAAATTATTACTAAATGCAATTAATATAGAGTAGAAAGTTATATTTACTGTGCAATAAGTAGGATTTCTTCGTGGCTGGTGAAAATCCATGTGCTAAGCCTTTTTGATGATATATTTTGCAAGTACTAAATAAACACCGAGAATTTAAGTAATAAACCGAGTGTGGTAAGTCCCTGGAGTCTCCTGAAGAATCCTGCTCATCCTCTGCCACTCCCAGCTCTGGCCATGGCTTGGCCAAATGTCACACATGTGTTGTGAGGTGTCTCTGCCCTGGTTCAGGGGGACATGTGCCTGGCACAGTGATCTCTCTGCTCACGGGCAAGGGTCCCCCAGAGCTCTGGCAGGCACTGAAGAGGTGCCTGGAGCCAGGGAAGGTGTGGGGTGAGCTGGGGCTGGGGGGCTGTGGAGGAGCTGGGCTGCTTCTCCTGCACAAATCCATCCCTGGATTGCCTCCCATCTGCAGGCAGGGCCTGCTGGTTGGGGTTTGTTCAGATCCCATGTCTGCATGTGTTGGCTCCCAACAGCAGCTGTGGCATGTGGAAGCCGCTTCCCCGGCCTCGTGCCCAATGTGGGCAAAGCCACGTGGTCTCTCGCAATCCCTGAGTCACTGCCCCGGCTGGACGGGAAGATCCAGGGCTTGTGTGTTCACAGCTGAGGACAGAGTTGGGTAAAGGGCATCTTGTATCTAGCAAGAGCCCTGGGCCCGGGCCAGCTGCCCGCTCGTGGGAGGAGGGATCGCTCCGAGCCATGGCAGGGGCAGGGCTTGTGCCAGCTTGCACTCACTGCGGGACACTGGTGGAGAGAGAAGCTTCTCTGAAGGTAACTTTCTCTTTTCCTTCATTTTTTTAACGAGTCGTTTGCTTTCTTGGACAGGACTGGGGCTGTGTGAGGCGGCTGTGGCAGCAGGCTGGGAAGGGCAGATTTTAATTGTTGTCGGGGAGCCTTGATGCCTTATTTGGTTGGGCAGGGATGCAGGCAGATCCTGACTAAAAGGTGCTGCTCCTGAGAAGCAGGATGAAACCTTTTGTTTTGTCATGTTTTGCAAAGACATGGGAGGGCCTTGGAGTTATGGGGAAGTCGAGTGCAGACGGGCTTCGGGCACAAAGCTCTGCTCCCAGCCGGCTGCCCGCCCAGGCCATGGTCATCCCAGTGTTTTGGTTCCTTGGGGAGCACCCCTGTCAGTGGAGGGTGGAGTGGCTGGTGGGTTTGAGGGTATCCACGAGCTGGGAGAAAGCAGCCACAGAGCAGGATCTATCAGCCATCCCCAGATTGCTGTGAGAGGTGCTGTGTGTTGGACCCTGCGCAGGTAGAACAGGGCTTGGAGAGTGTGGGCCCTGAGCACTTGACTTGGGGGCAGGAGCTCCCCTCCAAGAAGAAGAACATCTCCCAACCTTGCTCCAGGTGGGGCATCTCATGGTGGTGACCCCACATTAAATGTTCCTGGGGCTGAGCACCCTCAATGGCCCTGTGGTGAGCTGGGTGTTGCTGTGTCTCCCCACAGCCCTGAGCAGCCATGGAGAGGATGCAGCAGGTCATTGCGCGGGCGAGAGCCGCCTTCAACTCAGGCCGGAGCCGCTCGCTGGAGTTCAGGATACAGCAGCTGAAGGCCCTGGAGCGGATGGTGCAGGAGAAGGAGAAGGAGATCCTGGCAGCCCTCCATGCGGATCTGCACAAGGTCTGGGCGGGCAGGGGGTTTCTTCCTTCTGCTGTGCACAGACAGTGGGCAGCCCTGAGGAAAGCAGGAAGGTCAAGGGCTGCCTTGGCCATGACTGCTGGTTTCTGTCCTGTCCCCCACCATGGAGCATGACTTTGCTCTGACTCTCCAGGCTGCCGTGGTGGGTGCAGGAGGTGGGTTCCTTTGCCATATTCTCCCCAAGTTCCCCCTTGTTGCAGAGTGGGCCCATTGCGTACATCACTGAGTTCCTGGGTGTGCTGGGGGATCTGACCCTGGCCATGGAGAAGCTGCCGTCCTGGGCAGCCCCTCAGCATGTGAAGAAGAACCTGTTGACAATGAGGGATGAGGTCTTCCTCAACTTTGAGCCGCTGGGAGTGGTGCTGATCATCGGGACCTGGAACTACCCCTTTATGCTGGTCATGCAGCCTCTGATCGGGGCCATCGCAGCAGGTGGGGCCCGTCCTTTGTGGGGCTGTGGGTGGGTGGGTGGTGGGGGAGAGGAGGGTGAGGGCTCAGGGGCCGTGCTGTGTCTGTCCTGTAGGCAACGCTGTGGTGGTGAAGCCGTCAGAGGTGAGTGAGAACACAGCTCGGCTGGTGGCTGATCTCCTCCCCCAGTACCTGGACCGGGTGAGTGTGGCCCCGTGTTGGTCCCCAGGTTTCTCTGTGCTATAGTGATGCACAGGGTTGGGGTGACACTGACACCCTTGCCTTGCAGGAGCTGTACCCTGTGGTCACTGGAGGAGTTCCTGAGACAACAGAGCTGCTCAC
>NW_020933160.1:0-567 GCF_003984885.1 Neopelma chrysocephalum | reverse complement strand
TACCCTGTGGTCACTGGAGGAGTTCCTGAGACAACAGAGCTGCTCACCCAGAGGTTTGATCACATCCTCTACACCGGCAACACCGCAGTGGGCAAAATTGTGATGGCAGCAGCTGCCAAGCACCTGACACCCGTCACCCTGGAGCTGGGTGGGAAGAGCCCCTGCTACATCGACAAGGACTGTGACCTGGCCGTCGCCTGCAGGTCAGGCCATTGCACCCCCTCAGCAGTGGGGCAGGGGGACATCTGTGGTGCAGTGTCCCCAGCTCAGGTGGTGTCAGCTGGGCTGTGGGATGTGGAAGGGACTGACAGTGGAGAAACCACCTCCCTTTCCCCTGCAGGCGAATAACATGGGGGAAGTACATGAACTGTGGGCAAACCTGCATTGCCCCAGACTACATCCTGTGTGACCCATCCATCCAGAGCCAGGTGGTGGAGAACATCAAGGCAACTCTGCTGGTAAGGAGGGAGTCCCTGGTGCTGTGGGAGTTGTCCCCGTTGCAGCGCAGGTCTGAGTTCCTGGAGCTGTGGCTGTTGGCAGGTGTGTTGAGCACTTTGTTTCTGCTGT
>NW_020933159.1:0-840 GCF_003984885.1 Neopelma chrysocephalum | reverse complement strand
AAGGAAGGAAGGAGCCTGTTAGGAGCAGTTAACCTCTGCAGCTTCCACGGAGAGCGCTAACATTCAATATCTGCCAAACCAGGCCCATTAGGGTGAATAATGAGGGAGTAGATCTGAAACTTTGTACAAGACAAGATGAAAACAGATTGGGCAGGCTATTGTACCACACTTTATTACCTAGTGAAATGTAATTTGATCCATTTGCAGGAGGAAGAACCAGAGATGCTTGTTTCAGAACTCAATTGTTCCAGAAAGATGTGAGTACCCCGGTGTTGTTATTTTTATATCGATTTTTATGAAACACGTGTAGTTCCATTTTTACAAGGCAGTAGGTTCTCTTAACGATGTCAGCAAGACAGGCAGTGCAAATGTTAGGGGGCTGGTTCTGGTTTTACTTCTCTGAGGCTGAAGTTAGGCTATATATTCTTGCCCTCTGTCATTTGACAGAGGAATGTGCTCAGCCCCCTAACATTTGCACTGCCTGTCTTGCTGACATCGTTAAGAGAACCTACTGCCTTGTAAAAATGGAACTACACGTGTTTCATAAAAATCGATATAAAAATAACAACACCGGGGTACTCACATCTTTCTGGAACAATTGAGTTCTGAAACAAGCATCTCTGGTTCTTCCTCCTGCAAATGGATCAAATTACATTTCACTAGGTAATAAAGTGTGGTACAATAGCCTGCCCAATCTGTTTTCATCTTGTCTTGTACAAAGTTTCAGATCTACTCCCTCATTATTCACCCTAATGGGCCTGGTTTGGCAGATATTGAATGTTAGCGCTCTCCGTGGAAGCTGCAGAGGTTAACTGCTCCTAACAGGCTCCTTCCTTCCTT
>NW_020933158.1:0-556 GCF_003984885.1 Neopelma chrysocephalum | reverse complement strand
CCTTGGTCATCCAGGGCTCAGCTCACTTGAGATGCCCTTGGATCTCTGCTGGCATCCAGCAGGTTCAGCAGTGTGAGGTCTCTAGTATGTATTTAATGGCTGCCAACATTTTTGGCTGTTCTCAATAGTCCAAGGCATCTCAAAGGGCTCTAAATTCTCATTTTGGACAAATTAATCTGGCCCCAGACCCTGTGGTCAGTGGGAAAATAGTCCTACCTGTGGAGGACGCAGTGAATCATTAAATCATGGAATGGGTTGGGTTGGAAGGGACCTCGAAGATCATCTTGTCCACCCTGTGCCATGAGCAGGGACATCAAGAGATCAGGGTGCTCACATCACCATCCAACCTGACCTCAGATCTTTCCAGGCATGGGGAATCGCTGAACAACCTGTTCCACTGTTTCACAACCCTCACAATGAAAAGCTTCTTCCTTACACCTAAAATCCCCCTCTGAAGGTCCTGTTTCCATTGATTCCTCAAATCATAGAATGGTTTGGGTTGGAATGAGCCTTTAAAGCTCATCTTGTCCAACCCCCAGTGCCATGAGCAGGGACA
>NW_020933157.1:0-420 GCF_003984885.1 Neopelma chrysocephalum | reverse complement strand
CCTTGGTCATCCAGGGCTCAGCTCACTTGAGATGCCCTTGGATCTCTCCTGGCATCCAGCAGGTTCAGCAGTGTGAGGTCTCTAGTATGTATTTTCTAATATGTATTCCCAACTGCCAACATTTTTGGCTCTTGTTAATACTCCAAGGCATCTCAAAGGGCTCTAAAGTCTCATTTTGGACAAATAAATCTGGCCCCAGACCCTGTGGTCGGTGGGAAAATAGTCCTACCTGTGGAGGATGCAGTGAATCTTCAAATCATGAAATGGGTTGGGTTGGAAGGGACCTTAAAGATCATCTTATCCACCCCCTACCACAAGCAGGGACATCAACAGATCAGGGTGCTCACATCCCCATCCAACCTGACCTTGGATCTTTCCAGGCATGGGGAATCCCTGAACAACCTGTTCCACTGTTTCACA
>NW_020933156.1:3623-5893 GCF_003984885.1 Neopelma chrysocephalum | reverse complement strand
CGGCTCCTCAGGGCCTTGGGCAGGGACACGCAGTGGCCCCGAGGGCACCCTCAGCACAGGGGCAGGGCACAGGCAGCTGAGCGGGGCAAGGGACACCACGCAAGGACGGGGCCATCCAGAGGCACCTGGGCAAGCTGGAGAAGTGGCACCAGCAGAACCTCATGAGGTCCCACAAGGCCACGTGCCAGGTGAGCCCCTGGGTCGGGGCAGTCCCAGAGTCACTGAATCACCAGGGTTTGCAGAGACCTTCACCATCATCCAGTGCCACCCTCACTCAGCAGCACCACAATCACCCCTAATCCATGTCCCCAAGGGCCACATCCAGACACTTCTGGAGCGCTCCCAGAGATGGTGACTCCACCACCTCCCTGGGCAATTTATTCCGATGCCTGGCCACTCTATTAGCAAAAATTAGTCAGCCTAAGATACAGACTTTTAGACTAGTTGAAAAAAAATAAAATCTTTTCCAACAGCCTTTTTTAAGATAACTTTGTGGTCATTTTATTCCAAAGGGAAGACTTCAGGAATTAAAGCTTTAGCATACCTAAAAAAAAGTACAAAACTATGTAACATAGCAACTACATTCAAGGAAATCTTTATTTTTATCAAGATCAGAGATCTCCCTTAACAAGAACTTGACAAAATTTATTTACAAACCAAATATCCAGACCTTGGTCTCCAGTTTCAAGACCTCTCCCTTAGCCAAGAATCCATGCAGGGCAGTTTTTAATTCAGTCAGTTTGGCCTCATCCAAGGGCAGAAAATAAGAATAGCAGAGAAGAAAACCAAAGGAATGGAAAACATTAAAGTGATATAACAAGGATCCAAATTTCCTACTCAGATCCTTTTTGTGTTTTGATGTTTCCCTGTGTGCTGTCCCATTCCTGAGAAGTGCTGGTCAAGAGGGAGACGGGACCAGGAAATCTGGAGAGGAGTCTCTGTTCCCTCAGGCCCCGATCTCAACTCGGTGTGAGCAGGGACAGGACCCAGGGAAGGGCTGGAGCTGGGACAGGGCAGGGTCAGGTTGGGTCTCAGGAAAAGGTTCTTCCCCCAGAGGGTGGTTGGGCACGGCCCCAAGGCTGCCAGAGCTCCAGGAGCATTTGGACAACGCTCTGAGGGACAGGGGGGATTGTTGGGGTGTCCTGGGCAGGGCCAGAGCTTGGACTGGATGATCCTTGTGGGTCCTTCCGAACTCAGGATATTCTGTGATTCCCTGATTATTTCTGCTGCCAACACCCGCCTTGCTCCCGAGAGGGACCAGGAACAGAGGAACAGGATTGGAAAACTCAGCATCTTTTCTGACCAGGTTGTGCCGACCCAGCCATGAGGGAAAGGGAGCAGCCGAGAGTGGTAAATGCTCGTGGTGGGAGGGAGCGACGAGAGTCAGAGAGTCCACAAACAATGGGAATTGTTTGTTAAACATGTCTTAACTTTTATTAATAGATTTTATTAATAATATTATTAAATATATTGCATATACTTATAATTAATTGTTATACATTATATTTTACTTTATCTAGTATATTGAATACATAACATTGAATTAAATTTATTGAAAGAAAGAGAGAAAGAAAAAGAGAGAGAGAAAGAGAAAGAAAGAAAGACAGAAAGAAAAAATAAAGGGAAAAAAGAAAGAGAGATAGAAAGAAAAAAGAAAGAAAGAAAAGAAAGAAAAGAAAAAGAGAAAGAAAGAAAAGAAAAGATAAAAAAGAAAAGAAACAAGAAAAAAACAAAAAAGAAAAAAGAAGAAAAAAGAAAGAAAAAAGGAAGAAGAAAGAAAGAAAAGAAAAAGAAAGGAAAAAGAAAGAAAGAGAAAGGAAGAAAAAGAAAAAAGAGAAAAGAAAAAGGGAAAAAAGAAAAAGAAAAAGGGAAAAAAGAAAAAAGAAAAAAAAGAAAAAAAAAGAAAGGAAAAAAGAAAAAAGAAAAAAAAGAAAAAAGAAAAAGAAAAAAGAAAAAAGAAAAAAGAAAAAAGAAAAAAGAAAAAAGAAAAAAGAAAAAAGAAAAAAGAAAAAAGAAAAAGAAAAAGAAAAGAAAAAAAGAAAAAAGAAAAAAGAAAAAAGAAAAAAGAAAAAAGAAAAAAGAAAGAAAGAAAAAAGAAAAAATAAAAAGAAAAAAGAAAAAAAAGAAAAAAGAAGAAAAGAAAAAAGAAAAAAGAAAAAAGAAAAGAAAGAAAAAAGAAAAAATAAAAAGAAAGAAAAAAGAAAAAAGAAAAAAGAAAAAAGAAAAAAAGAAAAAATAAAAAGAAAAAAGAAGAAAAGAAAAAAGAAGAA
>NW_020933156.1:0-3523 GCF_003984885.1 Neopelma chrysocephalum | reverse complement strand
AAAAGGAAAAAAGAAAAAAGAAAAAAGAAAAAAGAAAAAAGAAAAAAGAAAAAAGAAAAGAAAGAAAAAAGAAAAAAGAAAAAAGAAAAAAGAAAAGAAAGAAAAAGAAAAAAGAAAAGAAAGAAAAAAGAAAAAAGAAAGAAAGAAGAAAGAAAAAAAGAAAGAGAAAGAAAGAGAAAGAAAGAAAGGAGAGAGGGAGGGAAGGATGTGGAAAAATATGCTTACGAGAAGGTAGTGTTGATATAGCTGATGCGATGTTAATCCTGGTTCCAACGTCGATCCACATGATGAGATAGTTAATCCTTGTCCCAGCATTGATCCACAGGATGGGATAGTTAATCCTTGTCCCAGCGTCAATCCATATCCAGATGCTGGGATGTTAATCCTGATCCCAGCGTCGATCCCTATGATGGGATAGTTAATCCTGGTCCCAACGTCGATCCATATCCAAATGCTGGGATGTTAATCCTGATCCCAGCGTCAATCCAGCTGGGTCGGCCAGACCAATGGGAAGCCCAGGATCCTGGGGGCTCTTTCCCCATCCTGTGGAAGCCTGAGGTCCATCCGCGGGGGGCGGAGGAGGCAGAGGAGGCCTGGGGGGGGCTTCTCCTCATCCATGTCCATTGTCCTGTTCCTGTCCATTGCCGTTGTCCTGTGCTGCAAAGAGGGAGAGAGGGAGAGGGAGGGTGAGTGAAGGAGAGTGAGGGAGAGTGAGGGAAAGGGAAGGAGAGTGAGGGAGAGTGAGGGAGAGTGAGGGAGAGGGAAGGAGAGGGAGAGAGGGAGAGAGAGATAGAGAGAGAGAGAGAGAAGGAGCCGCTCCTGAGGAGCAGCTGAGATGGGCTGAGCTCTGCGCCCTTTATATACCCCTGGGACAGGGTAGGGCTCTGTGATGTCACAAAGGTCTCTAGGCACGCCCATGTCCCACATCACAAAGGGTTACCCTGGAAGGCGCACATGTCACAAAGGGCCACCCCCGGCCCCCCATGGAAGCGGCACCGCCCGGACCCGGCCCGGGGCAGCCCCGGCACTTGTGGCCTTGCAGCCCCTGCTGTGCCCGGAGCCCTGGGGGGCTTTGGCCACGGTCCCACACGACCCCCGCTCTCCACAGGGCACAGCCCGGGCTTTGCAGGCTGGGCTGGCCGGGGCAGCAGGAATTGGCCCCGTGGCCGTGCCAGGGAGCTGTGGGCAGTGTCTCCATGGCCCGGGGCGGGCCGGGGACGAGGGGTGTCCCTCAGGGCTCTGCCTTGGCCCCACGGCTCCTCAGGGCCTTGGGCAGGGACACGCAGTGGCCCCGAGGGCACCCTCAGCACAGGGGCAGGGCACAGGCAGCTGAGC
This sequence comes from Neopelma chrysocephalum, assembly GCF_003984885.1. Taxonomy (NCBI): domain Eukaryota; kingdom Metazoa; phylum Chordata; class Aves; order Passeriformes; family Pipridae; genus Neopelma; species Neopelma chrysocephalum. The sequence goes on along the minus strand of NW_020933156.1, from coordinate 2,188 downwards.
GGGGCAAGGGACACCACGCAAGGACGGGGCCATCCAGAGGCACCTGGGCAAGCTGGAGAAGTGGCACCAGCAGAACCTCATGAGGTCCCACAAGGCCACGTGCCAGGTGAGCCCCTGGGTCGGGGCAGTCCCAGAGTCACTGAATCACCAGGGTTTGCAGAGACCTTCACCATCATCCAGTGCCACCCTCACTCAGCAGCACCACAATCACCCCTAATCCATGTCCCCAAGGGCCACATCCAGACACTTCTGGAGCGCTCCCAGAGATGGTGACTCCACCACCTCCCTGGGCAATTTATTCCGATGCCTGGCCACTCTATTAGCAAAAATTAGTCAGCCTAAGATACAGACTTTTAGACTAGTTGAAAAAAAATAAAATCTTTTCCAACAGCCTTTTTTAAGATAACTTTGTGGTCATTTTATTCCAAAGGGAAGACTTCAGGAATTAAAGCTTTAGCATACCTAAAAAAAAGTACAAAACTATGTAACATAGCAACTACATTCAAGGAAATCTTTATTTTTATCAAGATCAGAGATCTCCCTTAACAAGAACTTGACAAAATTTATTTACAAACCAAATATCCAGACCTTGGTCTCCAGTTTCAAGACCTCTCCCTTAGCCAAGAATCCATGCAGGGCAGTTTTTAATTCAGTCAGTTTGGCCTCATCCAAGGGCAGAAAATAAGAATAGCAGAGAAGAAAACCAAAGGAATGGAAAACATTAAAGTGATATAACAAGGATCCAAATTTCCTACTCAGATCCTTTTTGTGTTTTGATGTTTCCCTGTGTGCTGTCCCATTCCTGAGAAGTGCTGGTCAAGAGGGAGACGGGACCAGGAAATCTGGAGAGGAGTCTCTGTTCCCTCAGGCCCCGATCTCAACTCGGTGTGAGCAGGGACAGGACCCAGGGAAGGGCTGGAGCTGGGACAGGGCAGGGTCAGGTTGGGTCTCAGGAAAAGGTTCTTCCCCCAGAGGGTGGTTGGGCACGGCCCCAAGGCTGCCAGAGCTCCAGGAGCATTTGGACAACGCTCTGAGGGACAGGGGGGATTGTTGGGGTGTCCTGGGCAGGGCCAGAGCTTGGACTGGATGATCCTTGTGGGTCCTTCCGAACTCAGGATATTCTGTGATTCCCTGATTATTTCTGCTGCCAACACCCGCCTTGCTCCCGAGAGGGACCAGGAACAGAGGAACAGGATTGGAAAACTCAGCATCTTTTCTGACCAGGTTGTGCCGACCCAGCCATGAGGGAAAGGGAGCAGCCGAGAGTGGTAAATGCTCGTGGTGGGAGGGAGCGACGAGAGTCAGAGAGTCCACAAACAATGGGAATTGTTTGTTAAACATGTCTTAACTTTTATTAATAGATTTTATTAATAATATTATTAAATATATTGCATATACTTATAATTAATTGTTATACATTATATTTTACTTTATCTAGTATATTGAATACATAACATTGAATTAAATTTATTGAAAGAAAGAGAGAAAGAAAAAGAGAGAGAGAAAGAGAAAGAAAGAAAGACAGAAAGAAAAAATAAAGGGAAAAAAGAAAGAGAGATAGAAAGAAAAAAGAAAGAAAGAAAAGAAAGAAAAGAAAAAGAGAAAGAAAGAAAAGAAAAGATAAAAAAGAAAAGAAACAAGAAAAAAACAAAAAAGAAAAAAGAAGAAAAAAGAAAGAAAAAAGGAAGAAGAAAGAAAGAAAAGAAAAAGAAAGGAAAAAGAAAGAAAGAGAAAGGAAGAAAAAGAAAAAAGAGAAAAGAAAAAGGGAAAAAAGAAAAAGAAAAAGGGAAAAAAGAAAAAAGAAAAAAAAGAAAAAAAAAGAAAGGAAAAAAGAAAAAAGAAAAAAAAGAAAAAAGAAAAAGAAAAAAGAAAAAAGAAAAAAGAAAAAAGAAAAAAGAAAAAAGAAAAAAGAAAAAAGAAAAAAGAAAAAAGAAAAAGAAAAAGAAAAGAAAAAAAGAAAAAAGAAAAAAGAAAAAAGAAAAAAGAAAAAAGAAAAAAGAAAGAAAGAAAAAAGAAAAAATAAAAAGAAAAAAGAAAAAAAAGAAAAAAGAAGAAAAGAAAAAAGAAAAAAGAAAAAAGAAAAGAAAGAAAAAAGAAAAAATAAAAAGAAAGAAAAAAGAAAAAAGAAAAAAGAAAAAAGAAAAAAAGAAAAAATAAAAAGAAAAAAGAAGAAAAGAAAAAAGAAGAA
>NW_020933155.1:0-475 GCF_003984885.1 Neopelma chrysocephalum | reverse complement strand
ATTATGCATTTGCCACCTGAAAAGGGAAAATATTGAGATTTAAACCATATATTTAGCACACATTGCCCAGATCAGCTCTCCCACAATCAGGTCTTAGCAGATGGACTTCATATCTCATTTTGGGGGCAAACCGGGTTGGGTGGATTTTCAAGGAGTTTTTTTGTAAAAGCTGTAGCTGAAAAATGAGGAAAAAAAGTTTTCTGTGTTGTTTTATATTCCTGCATTATGTATTTGCCACCTGAAAAGGGAAAATATTGAGATTTAAACCATGTCTTTAGCACACATTGCCCAAGACCAGCTCTCCCACAATCAGGTCTTAGCAGATGGAGTTCATATCTCATTTTGGGGTCAAACTGGGCTGGGTAGATTTTCAAGGAGTTTTGTTGTAAAAGCTGTAGCTGAAAAATGAGGAAAATAAGTTTTCTGTGTTGTTTTATATTCCTGTGTTATGCATTTGCCATGTAAGAAGGGAAAA
>NW_020933154.1:0-1146 GCF_003984885.1 Neopelma chrysocephalum | reverse complement strand
GATGGAGAGAGTTCCTCTCCTGGGGTTTATAGGATTCCTGACACTGGAGCTGGCAGGAACACCAGGTGACAACACCTGGAAGGACCAGCAGCTGGGAAGGACTTGGAAAATTCTTCCCTGAGGTGTTTATGAGGAGCAGGAACTTCAGCTGAGGCTCTTCGAGGCTTTTCAGGGGAATGGGGTCTAGTGAGCCCTGAAAATGCTGCCCCAAACCTTTGTCCCCTCCACCCTGGGATTTTCAAATCCATCCCAGATAATCACAGAATGTTTTAGGATCATCCAGTCCCAACCCCTGCCACAAAACAGCTGCTCATGGGAACACAACTGGGCAAAGCTGGGACCTTTTGAAAGGTCTGAACACGAAGAACAAGCACGGGGAAGTCCAGGGAGTCACTTTTGCCTCCAGTCCCTGATAAACATTTTCCCTTGGTTCTAAAAATAAAAATGCTTTAGCCAGCTACCTAAGCAACCCAGACTCAACAAATCTTTCATTAGAGGAAAATAAAGAAAATATCCTGCATGTGGTTTGCTCTCAGCCACCGTTATCTGTTTCAGAGACACTGAGCTAAGCAAGAAAAGCATCATAAAAAACAAAAAAACCCAAACCAGATTTATGTTGGGCTTCTTGCATAACACAGGGCAGGAGTTTTCTGTTCTCCAGTGACCTTAGAAGTCCCTGTGCTCTAGTAACTGCTGGGATTCTCTGAGGAGGAAAATAAGTTTTCTGTGTTGTTTTATATTCCTATGCATTTGCCACAAAAGAAGGGAAAATATTGAGATTTAAACCATGTATTTAGCACACATTGCCCAGATCAGCTCTCCCACAATCAGGTCTTAGCAGATGGAGTTCATATCTCATTTTGGGGTCAAACCAGGTTGGGTAGAATTTCAAGGAGTTTTGTTGTAAAAGCTGTAGCTGAAAAATGAGGAAAAAAAGTTTTCTGTGTTGTTTTATATTCCTACGTTATGCATTTGCCACCTGAAAAGGGAAAATATTGAGATTTAAACCATGTCTTTAGCACACATTGCCCAAATCAGCTCTCCCACAATCAGGTCTTAGTAGATGGACTCCATATCTCATTTTGGGGTCAAACCAGGCTGGGTAGAATTTCAAGGAGTTTTGTTGTAAAAGCTGTAGCTGAAAAA
>NW_020933153.1:0-475 GCF_003984885.1 Neopelma chrysocephalum | reverse complement strand
ATTATGCATTTGCCACCTGAAAAGGGAAAATATTGAGATTTAAACCATATATTTAGCACACATTGCCCAGATCAGCTCTCCCACAATCAGGTCTTAGCAGATGGACTTCATATCTCATTTTGGGGGCAAACCGGGTTGGGTGGATTTTCAAGGAGTTTTTTTGTAAAAGCTGTAGCTGAAAAATGAGGAAAAAAAGTTTTCTGTGTTGTTTTATATTCCTGCATTATGTATTTGCCACCTGAAAAGGGAAAATATTGAGATTTAAACCATGTCTTTAGCACACATTGCCCAAGACCAGCTCTCCCACAATCAGGTCTTAGCAGATGGAGTTCATATCTCATTTTGGGGTCAAACTGGGCTGGGTAGATTTTCAAGGAGTTTTGTTGTAAAAGCTGTAGCTGAAAAATGAGGAAAATAAGTTTTCTGTGTTGTTTTATATTCCTGTGTTATGCATTTGCCATGTAAGAAGGGAAAA
>NW_020933152.1:0-940 GCF_003984885.1 Neopelma chrysocephalum | reverse complement strand
GATGGAGAGAGTTCCTCTCCTGGGGTTTATAGGATTCCTGACACTGGGGCTGGCAGGAACACCAGGTGACAACACCTGGAAGGACCAGCAGCTGGGAAGGACTTGGAAAACTCTTGCCTGAGGCACTCATGGGTGTTTATGAGGAGCTGGAACTTCAGCTGAGGCTCTTCCAGGCCTTTCAGGGGAGTGGGGTCTAGTGAGCCCTGAAAATGCTGCCCCAAACCTTTGTCCCCTCCACCCTGGGATTTTCAAATCCATCCCAGATAATCACAGAATGTTTTAGGATCATCCAGTCCCAACCCCTGCCACAAAACAGCTGCTCATGGGAACACAACTGGGCAAAGCTGGGGCCTTTTGAAAGGTCTGAACACGAAGAACAAGCACGGGGAAGTCCAGGGAGTCACTTTTGCCTCCAGTCCCTGATAAACATTTTCCCTTGGTTCTAAAAATAAAAATGCTTCAGCCAGCTACCTAAGCAACCCAGACTCAACAAATCTCTTCATTAGAGGAAAATAAAGAAAATATCCTGAGTGTGGTTTGCTCTCAGCCACCGTTATCTGTTTCAGAGACACTGAGCTAAGCAAGAAAAGCATCATAAAAAACAAAAAAACCCAAACCAGATTTATGTTGGGCTTCTTGCATAACACAGGGCAGGAGTTTTCTGTTCTCCAGTGACCTTAGAAGTCCCTGTGCTCTAGTAACTGCTGGGATTCTCTGAGGAGGAAAATAAGTTTTCTGTGTTGTTTTATATTCCTACGTTATGCATTTGCCATGTAAGAAGGGAAAATATGGAGATTTAAACCATATATTTAGCACACATTGCCCAGACCAGCTCTCCCACAATTAGGTCTTAGCAGATGGACTTCATATCTCATTTTGGGGTCAAACTGGACTGGGTAGATTTTCAAGGAGTTTTGTTGTAAAAGTTGTAGCTGAAAAA
>NW_020933151.1:0-439 GCF_003984885.1 Neopelma chrysocephalum | reverse complement strand
GGGAAAATATTGAGATTTAAACCATATATTTAGCACACATTGCCCAAATCAGCTCTCCCACAATCAGGTCTTAGTAGATGGACTCCATATCTCATTTTGGGGTCAAACCAGGCCGGGTAGATTTTCAAGGAGTTTTGTTGTAAAAGCTGTAGCTGAAAAATGAGGAAAATAAATTTTCTGTGTTGTTTTATATTCCTGTATTATGCATTTGCCACCTGAAAAGGGAAAATATTGAGATTTAAACCATGTATTTAGCACACATTGCCCAAATCAGCTCTCCCACAATCAGGTCTTAGCAGATGGAGTTCATATCTCATTTTGGGGGCAAACCATGTTGGGTAGATTTTCAAGGAGTCTTGTTGTAAAAGCTGTAGCTGAAAAATGAGGAAAAAAAGTTTTCTGCGTTGTTTTATATTCCTGTGTTATGCATTTGCTATGA
>NW_020933150.1:0-363 GCF_003984885.1 Neopelma chrysocephalum | reverse complement strand
GTCTTGTCTGCAATTCCCTTTTCCATTGTCCAGAGCACCTGCATGGGAAAAAAAGCTCATGGCAGGAGGGAGCTGCAGGATGGGATGATGGAGAATTGGATAAACTGTGTTTTAATTTGTATTTTCTTGGTGGTTTGGCTGTTTTTAGCCAAGGAAAGAGTGAATTGCTGCTGTGCTGTTGGACTGGAACCATCCTTCAGTTCCTCTGTGCCCAAATTTCAGTCTTCATTTTAATGCAGGAAACCTAAACTTGTATCACCAGTGATGGTTTCCTTTCCCTGTGGGAATCCAAGGCTTTGGTTAATGAGGAGTTGACTGGAAGGTGACAAAGGAGAAGTGGAAAATGGGAGTCTTGTCTGCAAT
>NW_020933149.1:0-436 GCF_003984885.1 Neopelma chrysocephalum | reverse complement strand
AATTAGGGTGTCACGAGGCAAAAAAAAGTCTGTGCAGGGCAACATCAGCCACTTGTCAGCAAGCTGGGCTGTCCTTCAGCACTGAGCAGCTGCCAACAGCCCGACAAAAACCCTCCCAAACAGGGACACAATGGGGATAAACGGAAATTAAAACACCTCGGGGCACGAAGACATTCAGGCTGTGAAGGAGGGACGTGCAAAGCGGAACAGCAGCGTGAAGCTCTCGGGCTGGGGCTGCAGATGGGAGGGGAAGGGAACCAGAGCAGGCAGGAGGGGCAGGGGGCACCGAGCTGGGGCTGGCACAGCACAGCCTGGGTGGAGGGGACAGGCTGGCACTGCTGCTCTGGGAAGTGCCACACCTTAGCAAGAGCTCCTGTGCACAGCCCCAAAACCCCCCAGAGAGCCCCTGTTCCCACCTCTGTGCACAGCCCCAAAA
>NW_020933148.1:0-391 GCF_003984885.1 Neopelma chrysocephalum | reverse complement strand
ATCCCATCCATTGGGAACCATTATCCCAAACCCTCCCTTTGCACCAATATTCCTAAAGATTATTTTTAACCCCAAATGGGAATTTTGTTCTTGTCTTTCTCCTTAACCAGGACAGCACCTTTTGGGATCCCATCCTACCTCATCCATTGAGAACCATCACCCCAAACCCTCCCAATGTCAAATTCCCACATCCACAGGCACCTCTCCATCATCTCCATCCCCTTTTCCCCCCCAGGAATTGCTTTCTAACAGAGCAGTAACTCCACACACGCGTCGCATTCCCGGGATTTATCCCCTGGATGGGATAAATCGGCCTCTTTGCTGCTCCTTTTTCTCCTCTCCCAGCTCTTGGCACCCGAAACCCTCCCTTTGTTTATACCTTTTCCAAGGC
>NW_020933147.1:0-375 GCF_003984885.1 Neopelma chrysocephalum | reverse complement strand
GGGAACCATTATCCCAAACCCTCCCTTTGCACCAACATTCCTAAAGAGTATTTTTATCCCCAAATGGGAATTTTGTTCTTGTCTTTCTCCTTAACCAGGACAGCACCTTTTGGGATCCCATCCTACCTCATCCATTGAGAACCATCACCCCAAACCCTCCCAATGTCAAATTTCCACATCCACAGGCACCTCTCCATCATCTCCATCCCCTTTTCCCCCCCAGGAATTGCTTTCTAACGGAGCAGTAACTCCACACACGTGTCGCATTCCCGGGATTTATCCCCTGGATGGGATAAATCGGCCTCTTTGCTGCTTCTTTTTTCTCCCGGCTCTTGGCACCCGAAACCCTCCCTTTGTTTATACCTTTTCCAAGGC
>NW_020933146.1:196-344 GCF_003984885.1 Neopelma chrysocephalum | reverse complement strand
GTCCCTCTCCCTGCCTGTCTCTCCTCAGGGCAGGGGTCCCTCTCCCTTCCTGTCTCTCCTCAGGGCAGGGGTCCCTCTCCCTGCCTGTCTCTCCTCAGGGTTCCCTCTCCCTGCCTGTCTCTCCTCAGGGTCCCTCTCCCTGCCTGTC
>NW_020933146.1:0-96 GCF_003984885.1 Neopelma chrysocephalum | reverse complement strand
CCTGTCTCTCCTTGGGGCAGGGGTCCCTCTCCCTGCCTGTCTCTCCTCAGGGTCCCTCTCCCTGCCTGTCTCTCCTCAGGGCAGGGGTCCCTCTCC
>NW_020933145.1:0-3043 GCF_003984885.1 Neopelma chrysocephalum | reverse complement strand
AAATAGCCTCATTAAAGGGCAGGTTCAGATACAAGAGGCTATTTATAGGAAAACTAAGACTAAATCATTAGCGACACGCTCCGGATCTAAAAATTCCCGAAGTTTACAGCGCTACAAGAGCCATACATGCAGCATGTGACGGCCCCGACCGCTCTGCCGGGCGGACCGACGGGGCTTTGGCTTCTGTGCCCAGACCAGCTGCCGCTCCCGGCAGGAGCTAAAACTGCCTTGAACCGAGGCCAGGCCCATTCGCATCCAGCAGCCCGAGCAGCGAGTTCAAGTTCCCAGAAAGCTCCTGCGCGGTCACAAGAGAGTTCTACTGCTGCCCGAGCGCTGCCTCCCCCCTTTTTCCCTGCCAGCCGCCGCCGCCCACGCCGGGCACACACACACACGAGAGGGATGCGCACCCAGCGCCGCTGGAACCCAGCGCACATTCCCGAGCGCGGCGGCAGCTCCCGGTCACAGGTCACCCCCGGAGGAGGAGGGGGGGGAAAACTGGATTTTACAAAGATAAAATAACAAACAAAGGGTACTTCGCAAGGGCTCTCTGCTCGCGGGATCCGACAGCCCCCTTGCCAGCTCAGATCACATATAAAAAACACTCCGCGATTAATCGCAAAGTTTATTTTTTACCCTTGGAGTCGCATATGGGGGAGGGTGGTGCATTAGGGAGAGGGGGTGTTTGTGCTGTTTTTAACCCAAAGGTTTTGAGTACGTGCTATTTGTGATGGTGCAGATGAGTTGTTAAAATGGAAACTGCCCTCAGTTTGCTATTTTCTGAACACACATCTATATATATAGGTACATAAATAAACTGGAATTACTTTTTTTTCCCCTTAAATAAAAAAAGAACCACAACATTTAGAAACACTGCAGGAGAAGATGAATTAGGTCTGGACACCCTCCATCTTTTCAGAAGTAAGCTCATAAAACAGCACTTCACCATCTGACCTAACATAAACGACAAGGGTATTTACAGCACTGTGTCACTCGCTTGAATCCAGCCAGTTTGAATGCCTGAAATACATCCCCATCCGTCAGATGCCTGGAAACATCCCCTGAGATTCAAGTTCTCTAACGGGACTTATAACTTATGTCAAGACCTCTCACACCTTCTGCAAGATTGACAGGACTTCAGGTCGCACAAAAAACTGCTTCACCTGAATCTGTGCCTCACACACACCTCCCACATGAGGCCATGCTGCTCATGGTATCTACTCTTCTTTCTACCTCACATGCATCACCTCGAAACACCCAGATTACTGTCATAAATAAAGCTCAAATTAAGCAATGGATGCACCTCATAAAGCTTCTGACTAGTTTTCAGCAAGCACAACTTGAATGCCAAAGGCAACACGTAACTTGTGGGAACTCGACTTGGTTACCAGTGGTCAAAGCACCATTCCAAGAGAACCTCTGGAAAGGACTGGTCAGCAGCTTCATTCCTGTAGCTCTACCTTTATTGACACCAGCAGAACTGAATGCAAAGAGTTAACAGGGCAAACACTTCTCCAAAATGTTTTTTGCAGGGGGATGTTGCTGAATGAATCCTTGTGGCATAAACAAAGATTCCTTTAATATAGTAAAGTCTGGAGTAACTGCCCCATGACATACTGTACTTAATGCTCTGCAAGAGCAGTGAAGTTCCACAGACAAAATATTTCAGGACTAGACAGCCAAAACAAACAAACAAAAAATGCAATAAAATAAATAACCAAACTGCATAAGCAAACCCAACAAATAATATTGCCGTAAACCATTTTCTGTCCAGAATTACTCCTGATACTTCCAGTGAGCCAGGTACAGCTTTCAGCTCTGCAGCTCTCCAGCAGAAATTTTATTGGATTGTTTCAGTCAGATGCCTGCTTGCAACGCTCTAAAAATCTCTGTGCATCACCAATGGATCCGGAATACAGCTCGCTTTTCCCAACCGAGTTCATAAATCTCCACAGGGTAATGAGCAGCAATTTCTAGCTCACATCGCCTCCCCTTTCCTTAAATACTTTTATTATTTGAATGCAGTTACATCTTGATGTCTGCATCCTGCTGGATACCACAGTTGTTTCTGTGTTCCCAGCTGACTCACCATCCCATAAGGACAATCAGGCACTTCAGAAAGAAGGATAAAAGGGAAAGGAAGGATGGCCATTGGAACAGAACATATTGTGTTTTGTCGAGTATTTTCCCCACTCCGTTAGTCAATTCCTTATTAACATTTAACCAGGAGGCTTCTACAGCCCGTTTCCCAGTTACTGTTTATAAACAGAGAGGAGAAGAATCCTTCATTTGGGTTTCTAAGGCAACCTCACACAGTAGATCACCCCAAAATAAAGCCTCCGTGAAGAAAACCTCACAATGAATACTCATAATAAGACTGAAATACAGACACAGCATGTTCGCCATGACCACTTTGGTGTCCCGCAGCAAGTGCTACTGTTACTTCAGAAAGGTTTCACCAAGCTACAGACATTAAGAGCAATGAGATGTGTTTCCAGCACAGACATGTAACAACCACTGAGCATGGAAAAGCTCAGTAAGTGTTTTGAGGGTTTTTAGGGGTTTGGGGAGTTTTCGTGTGTTTTCAGGGTTTTTACTTAACTAGAAGAAACACAATTCCTTTGATAATTAACAGACAGGTAAAAAAGCAAATCCTCCAGGACACAAGGCAAGCAGTCGCCCCTTTCTCCAAAGCAACACGTGCTATTTTTTTCCCCTTTCCCATCCCAGTGCACCCCGCTCAGAAGTGGCTGCAGCCTCACCACAGCCCCAAAACGTGGCGGGCAGCTCCCTCACCAGCCATGGTGGGCATCCACCTCTCCGCACAACATGGCGGGCAGCCCCCTCACCGCAGCCTCAAGAGGGGCAGCCCCTTCCCCACACATCATGGCAGGCAGCCCCCCTCACTGCAGCTTCAAGAGGGGCAGCAACCTCCCCACACAACATGGCGGGCACACCCTCACCACACAACCCATGGTGTGCCCACACCACAAAATGGTGGAGGGGGGCCCCCTGCCCACACCACAAAATGGCGGAGGGGGGCCCC
>NW_020933144.1:0-3040 GCF_003984885.1 Neopelma chrysocephalum | reverse complement strand
AAATAGCCTCATTAAAGGGCAGGTTCAGATACAAGAGGCTATTTATAGGAAAACTAAGACTAAATCATTAGCGACACGCTCCGGATCTAAAAATTCCCGAAGTTTACAGCGCTACAAGAGCCATACATGCAGCATGTGACGGCCCCGACCGCTCTGCCGGGCGGACCGACGGGGCTTTGGCTTCTGTGCCCAGACCAGCTGCCGCTCCCGGCAGGAGCTAAAACTGCCTTGAACCGAGGCCAGGCCCATTCGCATCCAGCAGCCCGAGCAGCGAGTTCAAGTTCCCAGAAAGCTCCTGCGCGGTCACAAGAGAGTTCTACTGCTGCCCGAGCGCTGCCTCCCCCTTTTTCCCTGCCAGCCGCCGCCGCCCACGCCGGGCACACACACACACGAGAGGGATGCGCACCCAGCGCCGCTGGAACCCAGCGCACATTCCCGAGCGCGGCGGCAGCTCCCGGTCACAGGTCACCCCCGGAGGAGGAGGGGGGGAAAACTGGATTTTACAAAGATAAAATAACAAACAAAGGGTACTTCGCAAGGGCTCTCTGCTCGCGGGATCCGACAGCCCCCTTGCCAGCTCAGATCACATATAAAAAACACTCCGCGATTAATCGCAAAGTTTATTTTTTACCCTTGGAGTCGCATATGGGGGAGGGTGGTGCATTAGGGAGAGGGGGTGTTTGTGCTGTTTTTAACCCAAAGGTTTTGAGTACGTGCTATTTGTGATGGTGCAGATGAGTTGTTAAAATGGAAACTGCCCTCAGTTTGCTATTTTCTGAACACACATCTATATATATAGGTACATAAATAAACTGGAATTACTTTTTTTTCCCCTTAAATAAAAAAAGAACCACAACATTTAGAAACACTGCAGGAGAAGATGAATTAGGTCTGGACACCCTCCATCTTTTCAGAAGTAAGCTCATAAAACAGCACTTCACCATCTGACCTAACATAAACGACAAGGGTATTTACAGCACTGTGTCACTCGCTTGAATCCAGCCAGTTTGAATGCCTGAAATACATCCCCATCCGTCAGATGCCTGGAAACATCCCCTGAGATTCAAGTTCTCTAACGGGACTTATAACTTATGTCAAGACCTCTCACACCTTCTGCAAGATTGACAGGACTTCAGGTCGCACAAAAAACTGCTTCACCTGAATCTGTGCCTCACACACACCTCCCACATGAGGCCATGCTGCTCATGGTATCTACTCTTCTTTCTACCTCACATGCATCACCTCGAAACACCCAGATTACTGTCATAAATAAAGCTCAAATTAAGCAATGGATGCACCTCATAAAGCTTCTGACTAGTTTTCAGCAAGCACAACTTGAATGCCAAAGGCAACACGTAACTTGTGGGAACTCGACTTGGTTACCAGTGGTCAAAGCACCATTCCAAGAGAACCTCTGGAAAGGACTGGTCAGCAGCTTCATTCCTGTAGCTCTACCTTTATTGACACCAGCAGAACTGAATGCAAAGAGTTAACAGGGCAAACACTTCTCCAAAATGTTTTTTGCAGGGGGATGTTGCTGAATGAATCCTTGTGGCATAAACAAAGATTCCTTTAATATAGTAAAGTCTGGAGTAACTGCCCCATGACATACTGTACTTAATGCTCTGCAAGAGCAGTGAAGTTCCACAGACAAAATATTTCAGGACTAGACAGCCAAAACAAACAAACAAAAAATGCAATAAAATAAATAACCAAACTGCATAAGCAAACCCAACAAATAATATTGCCGTAAACCATTTTCTGTCCAGAATTACTCCTGATACTTCCAGTGAGCCAGGTACAGCTTTCAGCTCTGCAGCTCTCCAGCAGAAATTTTATTGGATTGTTTCAGTCAGATGCCTGCTTGCAACGCTCTAAAAATCTCTGTGCATCACCAATGGATCCGGAATACAGCTCGCTTTTCCCAACCGAGTTCATAAATCTCCACAGGGTAATGAGCAGCAATTTCTAGCTCACATCGCCTCCCCTTTCCTTAAATACTTTTATTATTTGAATGCAGTTACATCTTGATGTCTGCATCCTGCTGGATACCACAGTTGTTTCTGTGTTCCCAGCTGACTCACCATCCCATAAGGACAATCAGGCACTTCAGAAAGAAGGATAAAAGGGAAAGGAAGGATGGCCATTGGAACAGAACATATTGTGTTTTGTCGAGTATTTTCCCCACTCCGTTAGTCAATTCCTTATTAACATTTAACCAGGAGGCTTCTACAGCCCGTTTCCCAGTTACTGTTTATAAACAGAGAGGAGAAGAATCCTTCATTTGGGTTTCTAAGGCAACCTCACACAGTAGATCACCCCAAAATAAAGCCTCCGTGAAGAAAACCTCACAATGAATACTCATAATAAGACTGAAATACAGACACAGCATGTTCGCCATGACCACTTTGGTGTCCCGCAGCAAGTGCTACTGTTACTTCAGAAAGGTTTCACCAAGCTACAGACATTAAGAGCAATGAGATGTGTTTCCAGCACAGACATGTAACAACCACTGAGCATGGAAAAGCTCAGTAAGTGTTTTGAGGGTTTTTAGGGGTTTGGGGAGTTTTCGTGTGTTTTCAGGGTTTTTACTTAACTAGAAGAAACACAATTCCTTTGATAATTAACAGACAGGTAAAAAAGCAAATCCTCCAGGACACAAGGCAAGCAGTCGCCCCTTTCTCCAAAGCAACACGTGCTATTTTTTTCCCCTTTCCCATCCCAGTGCACCCCGCTCAGAAGTGGCTGCAGCCTCACCACAGCCCCAAAACGTGGCGGGCAGCTCCCTCACCAGCCATGGTGGGCATCCACCTCTCCGCACAACATGGCGGGCAGCCCCCTCACCGCAGCCTCAAGAGGGGCAGCCCCTTCCCCACACATCATGGCAGGCAGCCCCCTCACTGCAGCTTCAAGAGGGGCAGCAACCTCCCCACACAACATGGCGGGCACACCCTCACCACACAACCCATGGTGTGCCCACACCACAAAATGGTGGAGGGGGGCCCCCTGCCCACACCACAAAATGGCGGAGGGGGGCCCC
>NW_020933143.1:0-772 GCF_003984885.1 Neopelma chrysocephalum | reverse complement strand
AAATAGCCTCATTAAAGGGCAGGTTCAGATACAAGAGGCTATTTATAGGAAAACTAAGACTAAATCATTAGCGACACGCTCCGGATCTAAAAATTCCCGAAGTTTACAGCGCTACAAGAGCCATACATGCAGCATGTGACGGCCCCGACCGCTCTGCCGGGCGGACCGACGGGGCTTTGGCTTCTGTGCCCAGACCAGCTGCCGCTCCCGGCAGGAGCTAAAACTGCCTTGAACCGAGGCCAGGCCCATTCGCATCCAGCAGCCCGAGCAGCGAGTTCAAGTTCCCAGAAAGCTCCTGCGCGGTCACAAGAGAGTTCTACTGCTGCCCGAGCGCTGCCTCCCCCTTTTTCCCTGCCTGCCGCCGCGCTCGGGAATGTGCGCTGGGTTCCAGCGGCGCTGGGTGCGCATCCCTCTCGTGTGTGTGTGTGCCCGGCGTGGGCGGCGGCGGCTGGCAGGGAAAAAGGGGGAGGCAGCGCTCGGGCAGCAGTAGAACTCTCTTGTGACCGCGCAGGAGCTTTCTGGGAACTTGAACTCGCTGCTCGGGCTGCTGGATGCGAATGGGCCTGGCCTCGGTTCAAGGCAGTTTTAGCTCCTGCCGGGAGCGGCAGCTGGTCTGGGCACAGAAGCCAAAGCCCCGTCGGTCCGCCCGGCAGAGCGGTCGGGGCCGTCACATGCTGCATGTATGGCTCTTGTAGCGCTGTAAACTTCGGGAATTTTTAGATCCGGAGCGTGTCGCTAATGATTTAGTCTTAGTTTTCCTATAAATAGCCTC
>NW_020933142.1:0-455 GCF_003984885.1 Neopelma chrysocephalum | reverse complement strand
GAGCGTGTCGCTAATGATTTAGTCTTAGTTTTCCTATAAATAGCCTCTTGTATCTGAACCTGCCCTTTAATGAGGCTATTTCTGTCGCAGTCGGAGGCTTGTACTGGAAATGCTCTACCTGGAATCCGTGCTGGGTTCTTTGTTGTCTTGGTGCGCGTTCTCTGCTGTCTCCTGGCTGGCTGGTATTTAACAAGGTGGATGTTCCAAACAACTTTAAGACTCTTTGATATGGACAATGTTGGAATACACCTGAAAACCATAAAATAGTGCTGACACTCCTCTTTTTCTGGTTGGAATTTTCCAACTTTGTTCCCTTGTCAGGGACCAGGAGCACACATGATTTGTCAGGTGACAACAATTGATGAAAAGATGCCATTGCAGTCCTATTTTTACTGCCCATCCCAAGCAAGTGTCAGCACTATTTTATGGTTTTCAGGTGTATTCCAACATTGTCC
>NW_020933141.1:0-772 GCF_003984885.1 Neopelma chrysocephalum | reverse complement strand
AAATAGCCTCATTAAAGGGCAGGTTCAGATACAAGAGGCTATTTATAGGAAAACTAAGACTAAATCATTAGCGACACGCTCCGGATCTAAAAATTCCCGAAGTTTACAGCGCTACAAGAGCCATACATGCAGCATGTGACGGCCCCGACCGCTCTGCCGGGCGGACCGACGGGGCTTTGGCTTCTGTGCCCAGACCAGCTGCCGCTCCCGGCAGGAGCTAAAACTGCCTTGAACCGAGGCCAGGCCCATTCGCATCCAGCAGCCCGAGCAGCGAGTTCAAGTTCCCAGAAAGCTCCTGCGCGGTCACAAGAGAGTTCTACTGCTGCCCGAGCGCTGCCTCCCCCTTTTTCCCTGCCTGCCGCCGCGCTCGGGAATGTGCGCTGGGTTCCAGCGGCGCTGGGTGCGCATCCCTCTCGTGTGTGTGTGTGCCCGGCGTGGGCGGCGGCGGCTGGCAGGGAAAAAGGGGGAGGCAGCGCTCGGGCAGCAGTAGAACTCTCTTGTGACCGCGCAGGAGCTTTCTGGGAACTTGAACTCGCTGCTCGGGCTGCTGGATGCGAATGGGCCTGGCCTCGGTTCAAGGCAGTTTTAGCTCCTGCCGGGAGCGGCAGCTGGTCTGGGCACAGAAGCCAAAGCCCCGTCGGTCCGCCCGGCAGAGCGGTCGGGGCCGTCACATGCTGCATGTATGGCTCTTGTAGCGCTGTAAACTTCGGGAATTTTTAGATCCGGAGCGTGTCGCTAATGATTTAGTCTTAGTTTTCCTATAAATAGCCTC
>NW_020933140.1:0-455 GCF_003984885.1 Neopelma chrysocephalum | reverse complement strand
GAGCGTGTCGCTAATGATTTAGTCTTAGTTTTCCTATAAATAGCCTCTTGTATCTGAACCTGCCCTTTAATGAGGCTATTTCTGTCGCAGTCGGAGGCTTGTACTGGAAATGCTCTACCTGGAATCCGTGCTGGGTTCTTTGTTGTCTTGGTGCGCGTTCTCTGCTGTCTCCTGGCTGGCTGGTATTTAACAAGGTGGATGTTCCAAACAACTTTAAGACTCTTTGATATGGACAATGTTGGAATACACCTGAAAACCATAAAATAGTGCTGACACTCCTCTTTTTCTGGTTGGAATTTTCCAACTTTGTTCCCTTGTCAGGGACCAGGAGCACACATGATTTGTCAGGTGACAACAATTGATGAAAAGATGCCATTGCAGTCCTATTTTTACTGCCCATCCCAAGCAAGTGTCAGCACTATTTTATGGTTTTCAGGTGTATTCCAACATTGTCC
>NW_020933139.1:0-17557 GCF_003984885.1 Neopelma chrysocephalum | reverse complement strand
GGCTGGAGGATTTGCAGCCAGACAGGCGAGCGGCGGCAGCCGGGGGGAGCGGCTGGACCGTTCTGCCTCTGCGATCACCCCCGAGTAAATCACGGGGAGAAATGAGCTCAGCTGCTCTGCTGGTCGCAGCACAGATGTGTAAATCACCGCTCTCTAAATGCAGGCAATTAAGATTTTAAGTCACTGTCACTGTTTAGAAAGACTGAGAAATTAAGGGAGCCCATAATGTCATGTTTGCTTCGGCTCAAAGCACAACATTGATTGCTCTGCTTACAAACCAACCCTCGAATCAATTCATCTTTTTAAAAATTGATAAATACTCATTTCTAGTAGTCATCAGTTTTCTGTTCAAGAAATAAATAGACATAGGAGCTCTTATAAATAGGTGCTTCCTGTTTAACATCAAAACCATCCTGAAAACTGCACTTTCTGTTTAAGGCACAACACGCAAAATTCCTTTGCGGCTAATTTTGTAGTTTCCCTCTAGGTAGATTATAATTGTAAGACCATAACTGATTTAAGTCATCTGCATGTCTTAAAATCTCACCATTGCCCTACATCTTTTCCCAGAAAAACCAAGAAGAAACGGCGTTAGGTTTTCTCTCCAGAACTACAAGTAGCAGATGGGCAAATACCTAGTGGAGATGCTTTTTATGAAAGTAAAAAAACATGCTGCCACCCATGAGCTCAAGAACTGGAACAGGACTACAGGAAAAATACAACCTCAGACCTGTGCTGAGCCACAAAATAAAAATCCCAATAAAGCTCAACTGTTTGTTAACAGTGAGTGGTGAATCAGTGCACTGTAGATCAAAATAAACCCAAGGGATCATCATCTTTACTTTTCTTAACACATGAAAAATGTCTTTAGATTGAAAATAGTCATCTTGATAACCAAGGTTTTCAAGATCCCTGAATTTTGTAGAAAATATCTAAAATTAACTGCCCTTTTTTTTATATATAATGAATTAAGTTGTTTGTTTTGAAAAGTTCTCTCCCCCTTACTTTCCAAAAGGAATTTTCAGAGTGAGCTAAGGAGGTGGTGAGTCAGATTTTTTATTTTACAGATACATGAACATGTGTATATTGATATATTTTTAACTATACACAAACACATTTTTAAATCTTACTTGCTTCTTCTCTCCAAACCTTATGGCAAAGTTGGGGAAAAATGTAAAGTGAAAGCCTTTGTCAGGAAAAAAAAAAAGAAAAAAAAAAAAGAAGAATGGGAAAGGATGAAGATATTCCAAAACAAGTTGAAATGAAGTTTTAGAAAGAACTTGAAAAGCATTTTCAGGTCAGTAGTCTAATAAGAAAAAAAACTTCCTCAACCTAAAATGAACCAAATGACATAAGTGTCTTTGGAATTTAACCCATGGGCCCGGATGAAGGTCAATGGAACAGCACAGGAAGGCGCTCAAGTGACAAGTGTCAGTCTCCAGTTTCACTGCAGAGGTTGAAGATGGGATGGAGATGAGATGCTGGGGAGATGGGAAGGCAAAAGGATGTCTCTGGAGGTGGAACAGGTGTCCTGCTGAAAAACTAAGATGGCATAACTATCCAAGGAAAAACATGGAATGCCACGTGCCACAGTACTGTGATGCTATTTCAAACAGAACCTACCAAAAGTAAACTAATTCTGGGTGATGGTGACAGCAGACTCGACACAGTTCATGCCTACCAGGAAAGGAAGAAACCAAAGAGCCAGCACTGCTGAGGATGGTGGAGGAGCCCCAGCACTCCATGCACTCCCTGGGCTGGAATTGCACTTCAGGAGCACAGTAGTCACACAGAACCACACCCATCCCATCTCCTGCTCAAAATGCCCAGTCCAAGTGTGACGTTTCCCCTCTGCAGCAGCCACGCAGCCAACAGGGCTGAGCTTTGTGATAAGGTGAGAACACACACTGAAAAGCAACGGATAAAGTAAAAAAAAAAAAAAGGCAACAGAAAGACCTTCACATGGCTAGTATGTATTTTGTAAGAGCATAAAACTCTAATTTATAATTAGATATTAAAGATATATTTTTTTCTTATTATCCAAGTGTCTCTGCCTAATTGCTGTGCACCACAACCCACTTAGGAGGCCTAACATAATTAAAGCTGCTGCACCAAGTTTAAGAACTTTCTGTTCTGTGTAATTAAGCAGCCCGGATGAAGTTGTTCTATGGAACACAAATGTTGTGCTTCCAAGCAGCCAGATGTCCCAGAGTTCCACGCTATCTTACTGGTTTATTCATAAAGTTATGAAGCTTAAAATGTAACTTTGTATATGTGTTAACTTGAATACAAGAGTTTACATGATTCAAGCTAACCAGACACTTCCCACTTTCTCAAGCACTCCCAATGAGTGGGACTGAACCACTTTTGGGATTAAATCTTCCAAACTGAGCCACCTAAATAATTTTGGATTACAACAGCAGCAGTCACCAGAGGAGAGGTTTCCATGCCATTATCCCCAAAGCACAGGAATTACATATTTAAGTCCTTGTCAGAGCCTGCATTATCTTGTCATTGTTAATACACAAGGAACTTCCATGTCACGTTTAACAACTGGAACAGTCTCGGAATACTAGTTCGGAATTGGTGATGAACAAAGGCTCTTCTCATCACTGCCCTAAACCAACATCCAGGATTTATTGCCAAAATTAGCCCCTTCAGCTGCACAGGCTCCCATGTAAGCATAGAAAGCACATGTACAGACAGGCTCACAAAGCCCAGTGTTATCTAGTTAAGCACAACGCTCTTCAAATGAGCTGTTTGATATCATATTTATATTTCTGTGATCCCCTCACAAATGGTTCTAAGCCATTAATCTCCACAGCACCCTGTGAAAAAGGAGGAGGTGCCACTAACTCCACTTTACCCGAACATTTAATGACTTGCCCCCCAGGTCACAGAGGAAATCTGCAGTGGTGATGCAGGGAATGGCTCCTGGGATCTCTGAAATCCCATCTCAATATTCCAGCCACACTGCCACCCCCATCCTCAGCCGTACTTAATACGACTGAATTACTGATGGCAACAAAATAGCAGGATCTGACTTTCAGATGAGCTGATTTGTACAATGAGTCAATCCATAACTTTTGTCTCCTCCAGACACTTAGATCGATGGGCTGCATGCCCAGCACGTTGTAATAACCCTGAAAAGCTTTTGGCTCAGCCTGCAAACACATTACCATTAACTTAAAGCTGCTGCTTTGTTTACTATAGGAGATATCTGCTTGTGCTCTATGCCCAAGTGATACCAATTAAAGAGACCCAAATACAGAGCTCACAGAACAGCACGAGACTAAAGCTACCCATGAGCACAAAATTTGGTCAACTTTAGCTGGTACTTATTCCTCCGAAGCATTATGGTCTGACAGTCACCTTTTTCTTTCCCAGTCATGGACTTGTCATGATTTACATCCAGAACTTTCCCCAAAATGTGATTCAGAAAGGGTTAGAACCTGGCTCCCCTCCCACTGCTTCCGAAATGGATTAACATGACTCCAGCCTTGGATGCACATGACTACAAATTACAGTGAAGCCACCCTTGATTTAAGCTGTCAGGGAGCACAACAGGAAAATCACCGAAAATTCTGCTCTTTCAGCTGCCTAAACCTATTCATTCCATAGTCCACAGGGCCATGTAGGTGCAGGAGTAAATCACTCCATGGGAGAGGACATCACTCACTAACAAGGGGCTTTTCTTATGTCCTTAGAGGTACAAATGTAGCAGGGCCAGGAGGGGTCTAATTACCCTCAGAACACCCAAGCAGCATTGGAAGCAGTAATTTATTGACCATATCAGTGTAGTTTAGTGCACAGACTGAAAACAGAAGTCAAGTATTGTATCTCAACCACTGAAATGCCCACAGCTTGCCAGGGCAGGCAGATTGATGCAAGCCAACAAAGCAGTCTGGCAAGACCATAAGCAAGATTTATAATAAAACCATATTTGGCTTTTACTGGGTTTTAGTGGAACAAGAGAAGGGTAAGAGATGATTTTTATTTTTAAACCTTTAGAAAAAAGTTCAGGACAGTTACCAAAACACCCTGCTGGCATCCAGAGTCACTAATTACCCAGATGGGCAGCCAGGGAGCTGATCCAAAAACCTATCCAGGTCAGCAGAGTGCTTTTTATCAATCACAGTGGCCTTCAGAACAAGCCCTGGAATCCCAGTGCTGACCTGACTAGTACTGGCTTAGCCTTTAAGTCAAGCAATAATCCCCACTGGGTTCCAACCAACCCTTGTGTGGTTCTGCCCCCTTGAAAGCACAGAGATGTGGAAGGAAGGGTGATATACAATGCAAAACCAAAATGGCACAGAAATAGAATGGCAAAAGAGCTTATTAAAATGTGTTTTCTTGTTTTTCTAAACTAACCAACTCCTTTGCTTCGTGCTACCAAAAAAAAAAAAAAGCAAAGGTTTCTGAGTGAAAAGTGCAACAGATTCACGAACGCATTTTCCAGCAGCTACACCATCCTACTCTCCAGTAACACCTCCACAAAGACCAAGCACATTTTGCAGAAAAATGGGAGAAGCAAATGGCAACAGGAGGATTTCACAGAAATGAACCCCGTCCACGTAAAGTCACTCATGGTAGCTTAAGTATGTTTTTAGAATGGATTTTCCCTCTTCAAAGCTCGACCACAAAGAAAAATAGAGCAAAATAACATAGTAAATTGGGAAAGATGGATTTATATCTCTGGTATCTCCTTTTTTCCTCACCTGTACAAACAGATAGGAAGCTAGGAGCAAAAGCAAAGGCTAAACACAGTCTGTATTTCAAGCAGCTGACACGCCCAAGGGCCTTAATCAAGGCTCCATCCTTGTCTCCTGCACAGTCAGAATCCGTGCACTGCTGCCAATGGAGCCCCGAGCCTGGAAATTATTTGGTGAAGCACTGCACACATGAACAACCTCTACATTCAGCTGTTTAATATCAGAAACTCACTAGTGTTGCGTGATCATATTATGAGGGAAATTAAATAGGAAGTAAGGATTTAACATGCATGTCTGCTGTTTGGGCTCCGTGAGGAGAAAGAAAGGGAAGGAAGAAAACCTCAGGAACTGAGGACATTTTGGTTCCCCTCAGCCATCATTCATTCAAAGAGAGGAATCAGAAGCCCCGACAATCTCCTGTAGCAACCCCTTCCCATCACGTCCAAGGGAAAATTCTTTTGGACAGCTCTCTACAGAGAATACAGGAATTATTGACTAATCCTGCTTCTGCCTCTTCCCACTCGGCACATTGATGGTTCTCACCCGAGGGCTGCAGAAACGCAGAGTTTGGCACGGCTGAGTCAAGCCCCCCTTCCCTGCAGCTCTTCCAAAGATGCAGCAAGAGCACCTGTGCCTACCAGCCCGGCACGGAAAATTCCCTCTGCATCCAGCCATACGAATGGGGGGCTTCCTACCCGATCCCCCCCGTCTGCCTGACGTGCTACTTTGGCAAAAGGCAGACTTCCTGTTTCTGCTGGAAAAAAATAAATTCCGATTATCCCTGCCTGATACTTGTATTTCAACAGTTTCTTAACACCAGGACGAGCTCTGCGGTTGCCATTGGCAAATACCAACGGGGAGGAAAAAGAAAAACCCCAAAACCCCACCACCCAAGCCACAGCCACGAAACGCAACACCCTTACGGGGGGCTCTTGGACGGCCAGGGGGCCGCGGGGAACTCACTCACGGGTGTATTCCTTCCTCAGCGCCGGGTCCCTGCCAGCCTCCCGGCACAGCGCCGGTGCCGCCGCAAGCCGCGGGCGCTGCCAGCCGCCCACCCCGCCTGTGACAGCGCCGAGCGGGGAGCCCTCCCCCTCTTCCTCTTCTCCCCTCCCCTCTCCTCCCGGTATGTCCAAGGCTGCTCACGCCAGATCTGGCAAGAGGAGCAGGCAGGACGGCACGGAGCGCGCTGCTGCCCCCGCCGGGCGCTGGGGACAGCTGAGACCCCCATCCCGTCCACCCCCGTCCCGCTGCGACCCCCGCGGGTTTCAAGATCCAAAATTTTGCTGTATTGCTGCCATTATAATGCGCTTCTGAGACTGCAGCTAGGCTAAAATAATCGTGGAATCACAGAATGGTTTCGCTTGGAAGGGATCTTAAAAGATGATTTCATTCATGGGCACCTCCCACTAGCACAGGTTGCTCCAAGCCCCGTCCAACGTGGCCTTGGACACTTCCAGGGATGGGACAGCCACAGCTTCTCTGGGCAGCCTGTGCCGGGGCCTCCCCACCCTCACAGGGAAGAATTTCTTATTAATATCTAACCTAACCCTGCCCTCTATCAGTTTGAAGCCATTCCTCTTTGTCCTGTCACTCCATGCCCTTGTCAAAAGTCCCTCTCCAGATCTTTTGGAGCCCCTTTAAGGCACTATAATGTCTCCCTGGAGACTTCTCCAGGCTGAACAACCTGCTTGAGGTGCAAAGACAGAGTGAGAAAGGAAGTCTAAGCCAGAACTCCAAGTAGCATCTGAAGGCCTGGAAAAGGAGAAGCTGGGAGAACTGAGGGCAGAAGCAAAGGCACATCATGGAATAGGGCTGGCAGAGAGCAAACAATGGTTCACAGCACAACACAGACCCCTGATTGAACAGCTCCACATCTCATTGCTCCACATGCTGACTCAAAGGGTCTAAAGAGAGACCTGTGACTGCATGGGCTGGGCAAAGCATAGAAACACCATCATTTATGATGTGGCTCAAAGATGATGGGTAACACCTCTCACTCTACTATTATATCATCATTTTGCCATGGAATGGACAAAGTTCGATGCTTTTAGAATTTTAGGGCTTCTTCAGGGCAGCAACAGGGTCCAACAGTGAACAGCACCAGGTATTTTCCATAGCTGTGCACTTTTTTTAAGGAAAAAAAGCTTTATGTTAAGCGTACAAGATCTTGTAGCGCAAGCACGTGGGTTTTGAAGCCTGAATTGTTTCAGCCACATAAGGTTTGATAATTTCAGTGAGAAAATATTAACCCACACATCAAGAAACAAAAGATAGGCTTTGATGTGCTACAAAGATCAGGAGATTGGAGCAAGGGTTAGAGAGAACAGGAAATATGAGGAAATACAAAAATAGAAAGAAGCTATTCTGTGATGCTGTACACATTAGCTCTGGTCACTGCTGTCTGGAACAGATTCTGAGAAAGCTCTAACATTTCTCAATACTCCCATTAAAACTGTAAATGAAGTTAAGGTAGTTATGATGGATTCATTTTTTAAGAGAACTCTTTCTGTACTTTCCCCTCCTCTCTAAATTAATTGCATTATACCTCCATATCAGACATAAAATGACTAATGTGACCTACAACATCATTCTGAGCCCAAAGCAAGCAGTGGTACACTTTGTGCAGCCTGATGAGGCAGGAGATTCTGAATCCTGCACCACAAAACACGTACCAAAGCACAATATATAGAAAACCAGGAATAAAGAGAGCTAGGAAATTGCTGCAGTGAAATATGTGGCATGAAACATTCATTTGTTTTTCCCCGTTCCTCCTTCTCTCGTTTTCCAGATATGTCTAAGTTGTTTCATTCATAGCAAATGGAATCGATAATGCTTTTAGCTCCGAGTGCTGCACCCATTTCAAATCTAACCAACCCAATCTGGAACTGAACAGGAACAAATCCCAAGAGTAAAAGAAACGCTGGAGCAGGCCCAGCACAGCAATATAGGTGGGTTTTTTTTATAAGTAAATACATATATACACACACACTGGGGCTTTGAAAGGGATGGGGAAGGCAGCAATGTTTTGATACTCTCAGTGGACTGGGTGTCAAAGCAGCTTAAGTGGGAGACTCATCTCTCTTGGGAGGGGAGAGTAGGTCATTTCACTAATTAAAGCTGTTCTTCCACACTTGATTTTCTGACATTTGAGCAGTTGCATTGCCATGAGCAGAGCGGAACACGCTGTTGAGCTCAAGCCAGAGGCTGATCACTTGTGACTCAGCTCAAATGAAAAAAACACAAAAACCTATGCCAACAGGTTACTACCCCAAGTTGCATTTCAAGGAGGACTCTCCTATCTGCTGAGCTTCTGAATGTCTTTTCCAACATGGAGTTAGACTATCTTCAAAGAAGTGACCCAAACAACCTGTCACCGACCAGCAGAACAAGGAGTTCCCTCCTGCTAGGAAAGCTCCAAGGGTTTCACCATTAAATAAGTTTTCTGCACAGTAACAGGCTACTAAAGCAAAGCAAAATACTTCTCTCTGGCACCAATCCCTTCAGAAATAAACTCACAAGGGCCAACTGTGAGAAGAGCCCTTCGTGCACTATCTCCTAAACCACTGAAGGAAGGACAATTTCCACCTTCCAGGCAGAACAAGCCCCAGAGCAGCAGCTGCCAAGTGCACATTAGTCCATGTCTACACAACAGCTTTGGATTTCTGGAGATCAGAGCTTCACGTCTTTCAAAAGTGAGGTGGTTGGTTTGGGATTCTTCAAGTTCCACTCTCCATAAGTTTTACTTCATGAAGGTAATGGCATCACCGAGCCAGGAGATTCCTCTCAAGAGGAACTGCTGCTAAAGGGATGAATCCTAAGTTTCATAGGAGAAGCAGATCCATATTCTTCCCAGGGGAGCCTCTACTTGCAGCAAGGGCAAGATGACTTCTACCTGCCCATTTGGGTCCCAACTATGCACCACTAACCCTGAACTAAATCCCACAGGGTCACTCCCACCAAGTCATGGGAAAAGCAAAGAAAAGGCCTGGTGCTTATGTCCATGACTATCACTTCCAAAACCTGGTGGTTTGGGAGGGAAGACAATCAGGAAACCTAACAAGGACAATCAACAAGACACTGGGTAGGTACTTTTTGGCTTGAAAGGGTTACTTAAAACAATTTTTCTGCATTCTGTCTATTTTTCTTCACTGTTGTTTGCCTTCCCCCTTGCTCACCCTCAGAGCCTTACTGGTAAGGGAATCTTAACTTCATTTACAGCGTAGGCTAAAGGAAGTTCTCTGGTATTTGTTCATTTCCAGCATTGTGTCTTCCTAATTAAATTTCTCTGCATCTCTGCTCAGTGTTTGGGTCACAGCTGAAGGAGGTGGTTCCTGCAATTCAGCCACCAGCACGAGCCAACTTAAGGATTTTTCCGAAGATCACAACAGGAAAAAGCAGCTTTCAAACAAACCTAACAATTCCCTGGGGAGTCAGAACCACAGCAGGCAGCTTCCATCAGCATCCCCAGAGACGACTACACTGCAATCCAAACACACCCACAGATCCACAGGCTACAATATCCAGCAAAACTTAGATTCTAATGTTTTCTCACCCAAGAAAAGCTGTAGTCTGTTATCACATCAGTTCATTCGACAGTCTGTGGCCATCAGAGCTACAGTGTTCACTCTCTGAGACAACAAAACCTGCTCTAAAGCACAAAGTTGGAAAAATCACATTTCTGCTAATTGAGTACAACTCCTCCTCTGGCTTTGACCTACCCCCAAGGGATCCTTACTATCTTCTGGGATTAAACTCACTACAGAAGCCTTTGGAGTGTGCCAAGAGCTACTTGCCCTTGCACACAGACCATTCCAAAACCAAACTGCCAGAATTTATGGAGAAGGCTTTTCCCACTGCACCTAAGGGATGGCTGGGAGAAAGTGTTTGGAGGAAAATGAGCAGATCCTGAAGCCAAAGAGTAAGATGCTGACAGGAGGTTGTGTGAACAGGGGCAGACTTTTATAGTGTCTCCTTTTTCCATTTGAAAATAAAAACAGTTCTCAGTATTGAGGTACATCCCCTCAGCCCACAGATCAATCTGTACTTTTAAACACAAGCTTCTTGTTAAACAGCAACAATTAAAAAACAAACAAAAAAACCCCTCCCCAGCATGCCATATATTTTAATGGCACCATCCTTGACATGCAGTATGAAGGCAAATTTGTTTCCTGTCAGCCTGACTCAGCCTAATGGACTTGGAGGCTGCAGTTTTTCCACTCCTCTTAATGACTTGTTGCAATGGAGATGAGTGCTCTGCGTGCAGCAATGCCATCTTCTGGCACAGTTCCTGTGAGAAAGGGAGCCTGCTGAATAACCACTAAAAGAAAGCTCCTGTTTTGGGAAAACAGAAACTCGGACTCCACAATAAATCTCGGATTTCTCCCTACTCCGTTGCACTTGCTGTTGGGCTCTAATTGTTTGGGGGCGTGGAGCGGAGCAGTGAGAACACACACGGAGTGCTGGGGGAGCAAACTCACTCGAGTGTGTCATGTGGAGGTGTAGTAGGATGGGCTTAGGATGAAGATTTCCCACTAAATCCAACACCACTGCTTTGGGCTTTCTTTCAAAATTCACAAGGTTCGTGCTACAATATGTATTCAGAGTACAAATTTTAGACTGAATGATGAAGTCCACAGTTCTAGTCCAAAATAATACCTGAGGAGAAACAACCCTGTGGAATTCCTATTTATTGTTTGTCATTTGATACCAAAATCCCTCCCTGGGAATCAGATGCACTGCAGAGATGCTAACCTGGCCATCTCAGCCAAAACAGTTCATCCCTGCTGCTGCATCTCAGATACCACCACCACCAGTAAGACAATGACCAGTCAATTGTAGCTGATTCTTTTCTCTCTGACATTTTCGTTCTGCAACTCGTCCCAAGATCCCAAAAAAATACTTTGCAACACCCATAAAAGCACAATTTTATTTAGTCTTCACCAATGAAAAAATAATTAAAGGATTTATTTTTGTGACTGAAATCAGCTGCTCTAGTTCTCCATATATTTGTTCATTAAAAAAAGTGCCACCTTCACATGCTTTTTTTCTAAAAGAACAGCATATTTTAAATGATTATGATTTCCTGTATGAGAAAGATACTCTAGGCTGTAACTTGGAAACTGTTGGACAAAGCTCAATGCTCTGCTTTCATTTCCAATTTCTTTGATGTCTTCCATTGTTTTGCCTCCTCTTCTTTCCCACTGTCAGTTGTGTTTACCTCTTCCCTCTCCCCCATGTGTCTTTCAATTCCCACAAAAAAGGGCCTTCCCCAAATTCCCTGGATGAAAGTTATCCTCTTTTGCTAGTGCTCTAAGTTAAATGCAGCTTTTACAATGGCTCCCTCTGTGAAGACTATCACCTTCCTCAATGCTTGCAATTTACCTCTTAGCACACACAGTTTGGGGGAAAAGCAACAGAAAACATTTATTTTAGGAAAAAAAAAAAAAGATTACCAGTTCCTTTTTAAAGAAGAATTTCATAGGGTTTGATCTTGGAAAAATATGTGAGAAATACCACCAAAACAATTCTCAGAGCAACTGAAGTCCCAGATTTCTGCTTTATAATAATAAATTAATTAGGTCCCATCAAAAGTCTTTTTTTTTTTAAAAATCCTAACCTTTCCATTTGGGTTTCCTATGCTGATGCTCACGAAAGTCAGGTTTGTTTTAGTATCAGTTTTAAAGAACAGCTGTTTGAGCCAACTGAACTGTCTGAATCCATCAGCATCTTGGCCTGGCATGACTCAAAGCTGTGCCCCGACAGAAAACACCTCCCAGTCTACACTGCTAAAGCATTAGAAGGAAATGAGAGGAAGAAATGCAGCTTTGCAGCCACCAGAACTGCTCGAGGAGATGCCTGAATTATTTGAACTACATTAAAGTTGCAACATGAGTCAAGTCTTTAGAGAATCCATACGGGAAAAACACTGTGTGAAATGAATTCTTAGGTGTCTTAATAAAGAGAAAGCTCAAAGTAAACTGTTGCCCACAAAAAGTGTGCCTAGAGACTCTTGTTCCCATTAGACCAAGGCCAGGAGTTACAAATGCGCTCTGTTCTCTCAGCAGTTCTTGCTGGTTGATAATAATCCGCTTTCAGAAATTTTATCTTTCATCTTTCGCAGTATCGAGCATTTCCAGAGGAAAATGCTTTGATCAAGCTCTCTGCTGATATTCCAACTGAAAGAGGGAATGCATGTATGGAGGCCTGGCCTACAGTTCAAGTGCATTTTTCCAAAACTGTTTTGATTTATCTGATAAGCCACTTAAGAGCCAGCCTATAAAAAAACAGTCAGGCAGGCACTTCCAAGAAAACAACGCTATTACTGGAAGTATCTTCTGTTAAATAGAGCTTACCCTCTGGACACATTTACATAACAACCACTAACAGTGGTCTAACATATGTGGTAAACAGAACAAACAGGCAACCACAGCCGCTCAAAACACGAGGCTGAAGAGCTGACACAGAGAGATTTGGGTTTAAGGCCCTTTCAGCCAAGCATTCTGTTTGCTTCTTCCTCTGGGGGGGAGATCAGTCATTCAAAGGAGCATTCCTTGGGACTTGCTGCCCAAATTCTCAGTCACCGTCTAATTTTGCTTTTTAAGAGTAAGAGAATGCTCAGGTTTTGCAATCCTCAAGCAATACAGCAAATGTCCAGCAAACACATAAAAGCTGTAGAATAAGCAGCGTTCCCGCTGGGTGACTGACATGAGAACAGTGCTACTGATGTTCTGGAAGCTGCATATTTAGTTTTACTATAAAACTATAAATTACCAGCCTAAAGGTGCTTCTCTGTACTCCTGCATACTCTACCAGGATGAAAAGCCCCTTTTTTTTTTTAATCTTCCCCTTCCATCTCACAAGCAGCACACTGAAGCTAACCATGCTTCTGATACAACTGTGCCTGCAAACAGCTGATAATCCAGCAGGGAGATTCCAGAGGTGAGGATACAAACCGGTGCAGATGGATACAAACACCCAGGTGAAGATGTTTGAAAGCAAAAGCTATATTCTTCCCTCAGCTCTAGCAATTTTCCTCAGTGTGAGCAAACAGCAGCCTACCTGACAACTTTTTGCAAGAGAGATGTGAAAGATCTGGTCTCCAATAGCTGTAAATTCAACCTCTCTCGAGATTAAAAAAGCAACAACAATGAAGAAAATGCTGCTAATTTCAAGATCTCATTGTCTGAGTAGTCTTCTTGTACAGGTTTAATGGACCCAAGCTTTGCTGGCTCTGGTAAACCTACAGCAAACAAACACTTCTCTTCCCACAGAGATGGCCAATATATGAAAAAGCTTAGGAAATACAAACAAATCGAATTAAAAAGCACTTAGGGCCAAATGTAATAATTCCGCAGACGGGTAGCTGAATGTGGTGGGGGTTTTTTTCCTACCGACTTCTCTCTTCAGAGACTGTCCAACTACACAAACAAGGTTATCTTACACTTGTGCTTAGAGGGTTCTTCACCCACTGAAGAGGTTTAACTACAGTCCTGCCTCTGCAAGGGCATTTAAAAAACCCAAGGAAGGCACAGAGGACAATCTGTGGCACACAAACACAACTGTACACAGGATATCTGAAATGTGTACGCTGTTCAAATATTTGGCTTGTTATATGACTTTTCTTCTGAAGTTCGTGCATCTGGGTAAACACAAGCATTTCCCATGTCTACTGGTGTCCAAATTCCTCACAAGCAATCCCAACAATGTAAATTTGGAATCAGAAGTGAAATATTTGTCTTGTCAACTAACACACACCAGTAACCCCTTTTCAATAGTGTTTGTGTCTGGCAACACAGTCAAATACTGGGCTCTGGTGACAACACCAAGCAGGGGGGTTTGTTTGGGGTTTTTCTTTAAATGGGTTTTCTCCTGTATTCAGAGTAACACCAGTTGTCTTTAACCTCTGCAGTTTTAAAATGAAGTACACCAAAAGAACACAACTCCGTGGAGCTTACATTTGGGGTTACAGGTGACATAGCTACTGCTCTCCACCACATTTCAGAGCTGGTTTGGACACTGTTCTCTTTGGAGCAGCAGCTCAATGCCAGCTGAGCAGAGCAGCTGTCAGGTAAAACAGGATTACTGAATGTGCCTTTTTCAAGGAGACAGGAGTGTTCATCAGGCAGGGAGTCACGACTGATGACAACTCATCTCAAAAACCCGAGACTTCTTAAAACTTCTTAAAGACGCTGATCTTGCCCTTAAAAAAGTTACATTTGCTGTATTCCCTGGGGTGGGTGATACAAACAGAAAGTTGCCTAAACCAAGACAAAAGTTAACCTCACCCATGACCTGCAACATTTCATTTAGGCTTAGAGAAGATTCCCATCTTTCCTGATTCCTTCTTTCCACCTGTTCTGGTCACCAGTGTAAAGTTTTCACATGAGTTTTCCAGCTTCACAGCAGAAAGAGAAAATCTCTTCAGCCTAATGACTGATGGGATGTAAGCAATAAACATCTAGATGCAAGGCTGCTTTCGCTTTTGGCAGAATATAATCTTCAACAGAGACACTTAACTACAATCAAGGGCTACATTGTATCCCCAGTTAGTTTTGCACAGGTTCTCCATCCACAGGAGGGATAGAAAACCAACACAAAACACTAAGTGCGAACCCTTCTTCAGTATTTAGATGTTAGAAGAGAAAGATTTCTCCACATTCAAACTGATTTTTATGTGTGTGTTTATGTTGCTCTAGATTTGATAGCTACATTGCATAAAAATTACTTTAATTATGCATTAAATGGGCCCTGAGTGAAATACATAGTCATTAACATAATTAAAAATGCAATAGAAATGTTGCCTTTTATAGTTATTCCATGGCTTCCACCAGATCTTAAGTATAAAAAAAGTCAATGGCTCAGCTGTCATAATCTATGTTACCATGGTAAGTGTTCTGCCATACATAATTCCATCTGCCTACAAACAGGGACCAAAAATACATATTTGTGTCACCTCTAAAGGAGAAGATGTCATTTTTCACTCCTATATCAAAGAAAACACATTTACCTTGGTAACTGTGTTTAGGTTGGGATTACTTTATGGCAACTACAGTCATTATGCCAACTACAATTAAGAGTTTAAGACAAAGACTCTGGACATCACCCACTTATAGTGAAAAATTTTTACTCTGTTTTCTCAATAGTTACTTTTCCTGCTCTAATCCTTTCAGCTTTCTACAATGTGAAAAAGTCTCTTTAGAATGTACCTTAAGCCAGTATTTTCCTATTTGTTTCTTCCAGATGAGTGTATCATTGTACGCTACTCTTTCCACTTCACTGGAAAAATAAGTCTAGAGGGTTCACTGCAATTTCTTTGTATGAAGTAGGAAGTCTTTGGTACACATGCTGCCTATGAGATCTTGAAAAACATGTATTAGCAAAGCAAAGGAACAGACATCATGTAAACCTTCGATTACCCTTCAACAAAAAGCATTATGCTCTTTGGAATAAGGCTTGATACAGCCTTTTTTTACAACAGGGTATATTCTACAGGGGAGCAACTGTTTTAAGTAGTCAGCTTCAGAACATTTATTACTACAAAATAACTTCTCCTGGGAATTGTTCACAAAGATACTACACATTCTGCAACAACGAGCCACTCTGTGCACTTACAAATTAGTTCTTTGGCTTGTAGGTACAAGCCTTAGAAATTCCATTTAAAGTCCAGCTGATCTACAAATCAAGCCAAAATGGGTAGTGGTGCAACATAAGCTCACATCACTTATTCCAAATAACCATTGGGTTAACCAGCTTGTGCACTCCACAAGTAGAACTCAACTAAAAAGGATTAACAACCTGTTCTTTATGCAGACCTAAATTCACTGCCCTTAAGTGACTTTTGCAGAAGCAAGACAGGCTAATAAGGGATTTCAAGCTGTAGCTGAAACTAAGGTGAGCAACTCCCTCAATTCCTTGTTGAATTGCAGCAGGACTGGGTAGATAATTCCTTTTATGCTCTGGGCTTGGTTTGTCATAGCAACAGTGTTGTAGGAAGCTGGAGAGTTCACCAGGAGCTTGTTTTTACAGAACGTGGCATTTCTAGTATTTCAAATTGATCGATCGTAATTAGGATCAGAGTTCCTGTGACATTCTATTAATAATCTCAAAACCCCTGTGATGCTGTTGCTCAGCAATTTTCTGTGACTGGAAGGAATGTCTAACCTGCAAAACCCTGATGAAAAGGGAAAAGGAAGAAAAATAAACCAGAGATGCAATGCACCCATACCTTCAGGGCAAACTGTTACAGGGAAGGGATGGGTATTGTTGCATTACTGCTGCATGTGGGTGATGCACCTCCAACAATCAATGCCAGAGCTCCCACAGGCACTACACAAATTAAAGCTCCATGGAACAACAGGAGTAGAGACTGTCTCTCTCCTCAAAGGACAGATCTTTTGAGAGGTTTAAATAACTTCACATTACCAAACAATAAAAAGGCAAGCAACTGCCCTTCATATATGTGGAAGGCAGCTCCAGGTAAAGGTCTATGTCTACGTGCACTCCTCCAGAACAGGCACAGCAAGAAGCAGAGTGACAGGTGCAGAGAATACCAAACTATGTTTAGTTGCAGCAAAGGCTGTGTCAGGTCACATTACAGATAACCAGAGCTTTCAGCCACCCCCAGCACCACGGATGTAGATGCCAAGGTTTGCCCCTCAAGCTCTATGTCAAATCATGAGTAATCTGGTGGGTTTAAAAATACCAGAGCAAAGGAGACCTCGGTTTTGTCAAGTAAAGAGTTTCACCCAGGGAGCTGTGATAGCTTAGTTCAAACATGTGTGCCAAGACCAGAAATAACTAAATTACCTGCCAGGAGCAGTGTTAGTCTGGGCAATAAGAGGTTATCACTCATTAGCCCATGTTGAGTAAGTAATTGATTAAGTAATTTCATATTATAAAAATAGAGCATCAATCCATTTTCTACAGTGCCTGCCCGTCCTACCAAATCTTACCACCACATCCATAACGTGTCAGACAAAATGCTTTTTATATAGATTTCATACACATTTGCTTTACTAAATATAGACTCTGTTCTTGGAGCTGAACAAATGGAAGGGGAACTAGCAGCCTCTGGAGCCAGCAGGAGTTTTGCAGAGGTACTTTTACTTCTAAATATTTATGCCCAATCCTTCTGGCTCACTACTTGCTAAGTCACTACTCTGACTTAAGATAATCTGTTCTTCTTGCCCCCCTTTTAATGAACAAATTATTTTCTGCAACTGCATCCTTAGAATTTCACAATTCCCATAAAACAACTACTGAAAGTCAAGTTTATTATTTTGGGGTTTTCATTGTTTCAGTAAGTGATCCAATGGGATGATTAATATACAGCAATGAACATAAAATTCCCCCTTTAATGGTGAAATGACACTTAGTATTCCTATAACAGGGATAAGACAAGTGCTTAAATAGCAGGAATGTTGGCTCTTGCTCCAAAGACCTTTCTAAGACCGTTCTGACTGTTTGCAAACAAATACACAAGAAGATCTGAACTGGCAACTCAAACGAGCCATTCCAAAACTTCCAGCCTCAGAACTGCACATGGCTCACACAAGGTTTGGACCCAGCAGGGGCACAGTCTAATTCCCATTGTTTCCAGCACATTGCGGCCCTTGGGAACAGCCCGTTCCTGCTCTCTGTAAAGTGTGAAGGTTGTGCTGACACTTGCTTGGGATGGGCAGTAAAAATAGGACTGCAATGGCATCTTTTCATCAATTGTTGTCACCTGACAAATCATGTGTGCTCCTGGTCCCTGACAAGGGAACAAAGTTGGAAAATTCCAACCAGAAAAAGAGGAGTGTCAGCACTATTTTATGGTTTTCAGGTGTATTCCAACATTGTCC